>NC_091119.1:26230391-26495391 GCF_040183065.1 Periplaneta americana
ATCGCTTTCTTGAAATTTTTGTTTGTATGTCTGTCTGTCTGGATGTTTGTTACCTTTTCACGCGATAATGGCTGAACCGATTTATATGAAAATTGGAATATGAATTAAGTTCGTTGTAACTTAGAATTTAGGCTATATGGCATTGAAAATATTTTATTTAAAAGGGGGGTTATAAGGGGGCTTGAATTAAATAAATCAAAATATCGCCCTTATTATTAATTTTCATAAAAAATATTACATAACAAAAGTTTGTTTAAAAATAATTTCCGATAAGCTTTATTCCATGAAAAATTTTGATAGGACTGATATTTAATGAGATAAATGAGTTTGAAAATTACAATAACAATGCAATCTAAGGCGGTGTAATGAAATAAAAAACAAATGACTTCGTCTATAAGGGGCCTTGGACAACAACAATCGAAAGCTATGAAACATAGCCTACAGAGAATGTTTCTGTGTTTGTATGAAGTAATATCGGATGCTAAATTAATCGATTTGTATAATTAATTATTAATTCACCATTGGAAAGTGTAGTTTCTCTAGATGGACATATTGCTATAATGTTATTACAGTAACTTCTGAGTGAATCGAGGACAGGTAAGATTAAAATAGCTTCTTATGCACAGAAAACTCGACAGGCATTCGTTTCCTGTATTTCCTAAAATAATTTTTATGACCAAATGAGCGGTCCCTGGATCAAAGTGATCGCATTTTAATTTTTTTAATACAATTTAAATTAAGTAACATAATAAACGATTTAACCTTCTATCAAACACGAATGTTCCCTGACTCAAATGTCCTATTTTAATTATGTAATTACTTTATATTTATTTGTAACGGGTGCAGCGGAGCGCACGGGTACGGCTAGTTATACATAAAGCTTTACCCTTATTCGTTTTTTATTTATTCATTAAAGACATCAGATAAAAGAATTTGAGTGACCACAAGGGTCCTGAATACAATAAACACGTACAATATAATGTGATGTGATACATTAAAGAAAAAAGAAAGTTAATTGTTGAAGGCAAATATATAAATGGATTAATTGAAATAGAGATGTTGGCTTACCGACAGATGTACCGGATGCAATGCTATATGCACCTCGAAATTTGAGAGGATTTGAAATTTTTAAAGCACAGTGGGAAGCTTTTCTCCAACATCTTAATGTTTGCAGATTATTAGTTAAAGAAGACAACCCTTATATTAATCAAACTAGGAACCTTCAAGCCGAAATTACTGACATCCTTCGCCACTTACCAATTAATGTCAACGATATTGGAACCATTAATCCACGTAACATCCGTAAACAACGTCGTGTCACTTCTTATAATCAGTGGAGCGCTTTACCTGGGAAAGGTAAAGGAATTACATTCTACTCTCACTGGAAAAAGGTAACACGGATTAGCAATAAGAAAGGTCTGTCTATTGGCCAATGGACCGAGGCCATTAAAATGAGCACCAATTTAATCGCAGTAGATCTCTCCCCGGTAGAAGCCTTAGCAATATCCATTGCGGGAGATGCAATGAGAATGAAACTTTACCTCACGTGCTAGGTTTCTGCCCTCAGGACGAATTACTGCGAATTGACAGACAACATAGTCCACTCAATAACTGCTAACAGATTAAGGGAACATGGTGAATACGATGTATATGAGGAAGTTCAATGTCTTTCTACGGAAAGATCTACGTGGCGTGCTGACGTAATAATTGACCGAGATAAAGAAAAACTGGTCTCATTCTTGACCCAACTGTAAGGTTCGAAATTAATGAAGATCAACCAAAGCAGGTACATGAAGAGAAACGCGCTATTTACCTTCCATGCTGTGATGATCTCATCATAAATATAATATTCAAGATTAGAATGTCATTGGACTTATGCTTGGTGCGCGAGGAACAATTCCCAAATTTACATTGGAGATCCTCAGAAAATTAAAGGTTCCTGAAAAGACTCTTCAGACAATTGCATCAACCATTTTAAAATCTTCATTGAACATCAATCACCATCTCTAATCATCTTTATAATATTCAATGTTTATTATTTATTTTCAATAAATTTTTATCGTTTTGATACTACCACATCTTATCGCAGAATATTATTTTTTTTAAATTCCATTATGTATTTTTTTAACATTAATTTACTTTTTTTTGTTCATTTGAATTGATTAGGATGCCGATATTTAAAATCCATACAATAGCCGTCCAAATCTTGGATTTTAAATAAATTAAATACATATTTAAAATAATCCATATATATATATATATCGAAATGATAGCCGTCCAAATCTTGGATTTTAAGTATCGGCATCCTAATCAATTCAAATGAATAAAAAAATTAAATTAATGTTCAAAAAATACATAATGAAATTTTAAAAAAATAATATATATATATATATATATATATATATATATATACTGTATATATTTTGAATTTTATTCAGCTTCCTCCAAGTGAAGGCTGCCTAGAAGACAAAGACAACAAGAATCCTTGATAATATTCATTTCTCACTCTAGTTTATTAAACCGTGTCGGACTGTAAAGAAAACAACTATCGCAATGTCCATATTTTGTATGTTATACTATATTATAGTATCACAGTCTAGTATATGGGCTATTCCATATTATGAAATCGATCAGTAAAAAACATCGCATTTTTTTATACTCTAATTTTTTCCCTATTTCTACAAGGTACTGAGGAGAGTACATTTTCAAAAATATACTATCGAAAGTCAAACGGTTTTCGTATTGTTGAGCGACAAATTTAGCGTATTTTATAAAAAACAAGCCTCTTTCAGCGCTCAGAACTCTGGAACCATTTATTGCAGAACATTGAACGAGAGCTTATTTTGAAGCTGACATTTAGTAGATTATGTTAAAAAGTAATCCTTATTTTTATTGTACACAGAGAGACAGATAATCTGATTTTACTTACTTTTAGGCTTTTTGACCATTTGTAAAAATGTAAAAAAATATTTTGAAAAAACCTTGCATTATTAAGAGGGATTCGGCATTGTTTGCTTACTGGTATGGCAAGCCTGGACTTGAACGGCGCAGTACCGCACGCACTGGCCGAGAGCTGAAGATAAGCGAGCGTTGGGCGTCATTTTACTCCTGTGTTTATAAAAATTTGTGATAAAGCTAGCCCAGCTATGCGCTACTAGACGAAACATCACGTGTTTGTCTCCTGGCCTTGCTTATCTCGGCTAGCTCCCGTCTCACATTCAGCTGGTTAGTTCACGCGCGTACTATTTATTTTCTTTATTTGATATTTTCAATACTTTCTTATCAACGGTGCACCAGTAAAAATATGTGTTTATTTGTACTTTCAATGCGGAATCTAACTATATATTTTAAAAATATTTTTTCCTAAGCAAAGGCGTCTTAATGAAGAAAAATCTAAATTTCTCCATTTCCATATAAAGTAAGAAAATCTGTTTATATGTCAATATAAACTTTAATTTCTCAGCATCAAAATAAACCATGATTTTGATCATTGGGTGAAAGAGTTTCGGAGCTACAACAGTTTAAAGTTGCTAATTTTATGAAAATACGATAAATTTAAATATTTTTAATTTAAACACTATGAAGTTCTGATGCCTCAAACTTTGCACAAAGCATTGTATCAGAGTTCTCTACGTACAAAAAAAAGTTTCATTGTATTTAGAAATTGTAAGGCCAATTTTCTCTATATTTCGGTCTTTTTGAGATGGAATATATAGCCACGAAGCTTGAGTTGATGAGGCGATAGTAGCGATGCTAGTGGTTAGCAACTATCTATGGATGCATATTTCCTACGTAATGAGCTTCGTGACTGTATATAGGTCTACTAGACTGTGATAGTATTGTGAAATTTGGGCTAAATTTAATTTTCCTACCAAATTTTTTCTATTGTTCTATTAAAATTATAGAATATAGCCTATTAACCTGTTGTATCCTATAGGGTACTTTGTGAATTTAAGGATTAATGAAGACTTCAAATGTGTAAGAAAATAATATAGGGTGTAATTTTAAACAATTTGTCACATTCTATACAGAGTGTTCTAAAAAAAAGGATCCAATATTTAGAGACGAGATAGTACGCATCAAAACAAGAAGTGAAAGTCCTACAAACATGATTCCTAAAATTAATATCTTCTGAGATATTAACAAATATTTACCATCACTGTAAAAGCAGCATATCTCCTATACTGTGAACTCTTTGGCAAGAAACAATTGAGGAAACAGAATGCAGCCCCTTGTCACTGTGAATCAGACAGCATATCTTTGTTTGTGTTTGTATCAAGAGGATGCTTGAGTAGATGACAGTACGCTAGAGTTCATAATCGTACTATTGTACGTAAACTGATTCTACACTACAATAATTATTACTATACCAGTCGGGTAAGTTAGTTTCGATCTGTTGAATCGGACCATGTTTTATCGTAACAGTAACATGGATCCAAAAATTAATATCTTCCGAGAAATGAACGAAATGTTTACCATCACTGTGAGAGCAGCATATCTTCTGCTGTGAGCTCTTTGGCAAGAAACAAAACATGCTCCTATTCAACAGATACGAAACTAATATCTAGTACTCATGTTATAGGACCTTTATTTCTTGTTGTAATGCATATTAAATCCTCTCTAAATACTGTAACTTTTCTTCAGAACATTCTGTACACAAAAATAACTTTTCTTTCTGAAGCACTGGTATAGTATTACTATATTTATCTCCAACAAATGTTGTATAGATTTATCTATGGTAAAACTGAGACTTATGAAGTTACATTCATTTGTATTCTGTGTACATTAATTAGCCCGCACAATATTTATTTCTGTATACTCGAAAATCAGTTCACAAAAATCCCTGACTGATAGAAGAAATGTAGGCTAAAGGTTCGTAATATTGTGATAGTTCTTTTTGAGAAATTATTTTTTTTTTTACAATTTTACTGAAAAGAGGAAGATCGGTTTTTTGCGTCAACGTAGTAAGGCATTGTTCGTGGACACGTTTCTGCACAAAACCAGTCCTTCTCTCGCTCAGTAAAATTGTAATAAATTCTCAAAAAGAACTATCACAGTATTGATAACCTTTACCATATTCCAGTGATGTCAATGCAAGCGCATTTTTCTGACCTTGACGTCGTGCGCGGGCAGCAAGCGCTGAGTATGGAAAGAGGAAGGGTTGTGTATATGAATAAGCAGCCTGTTGGATTAAGAAAACAGTGGTGCACAAACTTCAAACGGAACGTGGAATTTTATGTCGTTATTTTTATACGGCTTCTTTCTGTTTAATATTATCTATATTGTCTGCAAAACAAAAGTACTAACACTGATTTCTTAATATTGCACTTGTGTTTTAAATCTTAATAACATAATAGAGAGTTAAGAAGGAATATTCACTTAAATTCCATAGTAGTATAATATCATACTGTATTAAGTGGATGAAACACATCATTCATAAAGAAAGTGATATTCCAAAGAATGAGATTGAGTATGACATGATAAGTTGGAATTTATATTGATGGTATGTTTAGCCTTACAAAAGTAATCAATAAACTAATCAAAACAATATTACAGTACAAAGCAAAGTTACCTAGGTACTGTATCTGTTTTAAGTGTAACTAATATTAGGCCTACATAACAAAACTCTTATCGCATTATGCTTTTAAGGTGATATTTGTGAGCAACTTCGTATCATGAGAATATTAAATTATTTTCTCGAAATCTGCTAAAGCTATAGAGCTGACATTTTTACAACACATGGGCACGTATCTTTTGCTTATGATGTAACAGTAGTTTCATTTCCTTACAAACAATTTCCATGCGAATATTTTCAAAATTTTCAATACACTATCTTCAGTAATACGTATATACGGTATATTAGATTTACGAAAACATTCTGTAAGGCTACTAAATAAATGGGCTTATACCTGAAAATTTCACTTTTCTATACGAAAACTTGAGAAAATATTTCTTTTGAATAAAAAATCAAACTTGTGAAAAATGAGCATTAAAATTAAAATTTACATTCTTATAATGCACTTATACTTCTCAGGCAAATCTAAAAATTAACATGTATACAATTTTAATAACTTCTCTTACCTTTATCTATTGAATCAGTGCTGGCCATCCCTGAATATAGCTCGACCAAGCGGCATATACCACCTCTTTCGTCTGTCTCTTTGCTTTCCGCTTTAAAGCGCTCAGGCTCTCCTGGGCTCTAAAGCGCGCGCTTGCTCCTGTGGGCATCAATTGACATGCCTGCCCTATTCGTTTATTTAAATGCATAGTAAAACACGACTGATAATAAATGATTTTAACTCCCCTGACAAAAAAAGTTATGTTGATTTTGTTGGTAAGTGTTTCTGTTTATATTTACAGTTTGATGCTGTTTACAAGAAATGGAGGAAGGTGAACGAGACAACATTCCCAGTAGTGTCACCTCGTTACTGAATACAGATTTATTGCAAAGTTTGGCATTTCAAGAAGAAAGAAGCACTGCAGTGTCTATAGTTGGTCATGTTATCGAACGCGCTCTTCCGGAGGGTGAGAACTACGTAAGTCTCATCCACAGACTGAAGCTGGTGTATACCAAGGACGACAGCTTACAACACGAAACTCTTTCGTTCATTATAAAGAGTGTTCCTCAGTCAGCATCAATGCCAAAAGTGATCAAGTTTCTTCTTGAAAGGGGTGTTTTCTCACGAGAAATTCACATGTATAATGTTACATTGCCTGCCTTGTCTACTTTCTTGGAGACCCTAACTCAGAAACTTCCGTGGCCTCGTTCATTCCAATGTTCTGAGAAAGATGTCTTGATTATGGAAGATTTAAATGCATCGGGTTACAAGATGGTGAATAGACGTGATGGTCTTCTAGATCTTAAACACTGCAGAGTTGCTCTCAAGTCTTTAGCTACTTTCCACGCAGCATCACTGGCGCTTTACTACCGCCATCCAGAAAGTATGGAGAATCTCAAAGAAATTTTATATGTAGAAGAGAGCAGAGAAGTTCTAGAACAACATGCATGTTCAAGATTAATTGCTCAAGCACGTGTTGTTGCAAAGTCCAGGGACTTGAAACGATTTGAAGATAAACTTCGGCGGTTTTCTGAAAGAGCAGTGGATTTTATAATTAAAGTTATGGGTTCGAAGGAAGACTCGTTTCGTGTACTGAATCATGGAGACTGCTGGATAAACAACATGATGTTTAAGTATGATTCGAACACAGGAGAGATTGTTGATATGAAGTTTGTGGATTTCCAAGCTAGTCGTTTCGCGTCTCCAGTGTTAGACTTGCTGTCCTTCTTCTACGCAAGCACCTGCGAGGATGTCCGACTTCATCACATGGATCATCTCGTGCAGGAGTACCACGAGGATCTGTGCTTGACTCTCAGCGCTCTGGACTGTGATGCTCACGTGTTTCCTCTAGAAAAACTGAGGAGGGAGATGGAAGACAAAGCTATGTATGGCTTGTACGCGGCCTGCACTATAATTAGTGCGGTCCTGGTCGAGCCAGATAAAGTGGTGCACACAAAGTCTGTAAAAATGGCTGACGAGATTGACGAAAGGGAAACGGCGTATTCAGATCCAGCTTATCAACAATCTCTACGAAAAGTTCTTCTACATTTTGAGAAGAAAGGAGTACTTTAATAATGATGATGATGATAATAATAATAATAATAATAATAATGAGCTTCACCATAATTCTTATCATTATCATGACGCTCTATGTAGTTTTTTTATCCATTTTGAGAAAAGATAAACCCTTAAATCCTAGTCACTATAATAATAACAGTAATGATAATAATAATAATAATAATAATAATAATAATAATAATAATAATGTTAATGATAATAATTGGAGCTAGAATCTTAGGTAAATAAATATTTTATTTATAGAATAATAGAAACTCGTAATTGTGTTTTAAGTCTCGTACTAGTTCACCTGAGCATATATTTTAAATTTTATTTCATAGTGAACCTAAATCGTTGGTCCTGATCTGCATATATTAAAAAAGCACATTAATATTTCCGTTTATAGTGAACCCTCACTTCGGTTATGGTGAACCTAAAACTGGAACTTTCCCATGAAAATGTAATCTTAAAATGGCCAAAATGGTAATTTAAGAAACTCTTTGTCCTATAAACTTCCAAGAATATGTTCAGAACAAAATCTCAAACCTTCTACTTCTTAAGTGCACTGAAAGACAAAGGATTCATTCAGCTTCTTGGGCAGTTTGAAATATGTTAAAGGAAATAGTGTACGCAGTGAGGGTTAAAGGGAGGATTAATTCTGATTCTTTTAAAGCAGGTTATTAGAAGAATAGGAAAAGAAAGTGTTTCCTTTTGTAAACGGGAGTAGAGTGATGACCAAAGTGTAAATACAAGAAGGATTGCAGTATAATGATCCTCAACCCTTCTTCCCGCATCTTTGTAAAAGTGAACCCAGGGAAATTCCAAGGCCGAGTACACAGTAGCATACCTGTAGTGGGAAAAGGTGCGAAATCGGTCAGTGCCTGCTACCTACATGGTCAGATTAGATTCAAATTTCGAACTGTGAACATCAGGATGTCGAAGCGTAAAGTGTTTAAGTTGGAAGATAATGCGAACATTAGTACTGATATTGAATGTGGTCTGACCCAAACGGACATTAATACTGTATGTATAGCAAAGTCAGTAATATAAACACAGACACTTCGGATATAGTGAACGAAATATGCTGGTCCGAAGAGGTTCACTATAACCGAAGTTAACTTTAATGTAAGTACATATTTCCAAATATTCACATAAAATTATGTTTTCATATAATTTTCGACACAAGTCCCATTTCAGGTTAATCATCACACGAATGTCCAATGCAGTTGCTTAGATGTGACAGCTGGCAACTATTTCTAGGAATTGTCTATCTGTGGAACTGCAGTTTGCTCTCTCACCACAAGCGATAAGAGCTGTCACCAATAAAAAAATTGTACTGTAACCAACGCACATAAAGAATGATGTGTCATTTAGGATTGCCTTGTAAGTTAACATAATGCTGATTCAGAAAGCAATTATAATTTCATAAACATCATCTGCCTCTGTTTTCCTTTCCAATCATCACCTAGTCGCTGATTGGCTCTCCGTTTTCCATCCGCTAATCAGCTCCTAGCTCCTCGGCTGACTACTCCTCCCCAGCACTATAAATAAGGAGCAATATATCCCCCTAATTACTAGTTAACCCTGAAGACGAGGAAGATGAACATCCTCGAAACGTCGAGGGATCCCCAACTCGTTACCTGGCTGGAAGCCCGAGAACGTTTCGAATTATCACTCGCCAGGAAAGCTTCAATAGTTATTTTACTTAAAGGTTTCATATTACCAACATAAAGAGGCATTATACAAAATTACATTGTCACGTATATTTTGCCATTGTATTAATGCTGATTAAGTAAAAAGCGTTGCCGAATATGAGTGTCTGATTTTATAAAACTTTGAAACTTTGCAAAGAATCCTAAATAGGAAAAATTTCTCAGATTAAAAAATTTCCCGCAAAATTCACTACAATTCAAGATATTTACTCCTTAGATCATTTTGTGCTAGGTTTATTTCAATGTTATTAAAAAATTTCCCGCAAAATTCACTACAATTCAAAATATCCACTCCTTAGGTCAGTTTGTGCTAGGTTTATTTCAATGTTATTAAAAATTCCTGCAAAATTCACTACAATTGAAAATATCCACTACTTAGGTCATTTTGTGCTAGGTTTATTTCAATGTTATTAAACAATTTTCCGCAAAAATTCACTACAATTCAAAATATTACTCCTTAGGTCATTTTGTGCTAGGTTTAATTCAATGTTATTAAAAAATTTTCCGCAAAATTCACTACAAATCAAAATATCTACTCCTTAGGTCATTTTGTGCTAGGTTTATTTCAATGTTATTAAAAAATTTCCCGCAAAATTCACTACAATTCAATATACCTACTCCTTAGGTCATTTTGTGCTAGATTTATTTCAATGTTATTAAAAAATTTCCCGCAAAATTCACTACAATTCAAAGTATCCACTCCTTAGGTCATTTTGTGCTAGGTTTATTTCAATGTTATTAAAAAATTTCCCGAAAAATTCACTACAAATCAAAATATCTACTCCTTAGGTCATTTTGTGCTAGGTTTATTTCAATGTTATTAAAAATTTCCCGCAAAATTCACTACAATTCAAAATATCTACTCCTTAGGTCATTTTGTGCTAGGTTTAATTCAATGTTATTAAAAAATTTCCCGCAAAATTCACTACAATTCAAAATATCCACTCCTTAGGTCATTTTGTGCTAGGTTTATTTCAATGTTGTTAAACAATTTTCCGCAAAATTCACTACAATTCAAAATATCTACTCCTTAGGTCATTTTGTGCTAGGTTTAATTCAATGTTATTTAAAAAGTTCCCGCAAAATTCACTACAAATCAAAGTATCTACTCCTTAGGTCATTTTGTGCTAGGTTTATTTCAATGTAATTAAAAAAATTCCCGCAAAATTCACTACAATTCAAAATATCCACTCCTTAGGTCATTTTGTGCTAGATTTATTTCAATGTTATTAAATTTTCCGTAAAATTCACTACAATTCAAAATATCCACTCCTTAGGTCATTTTGTGCTAGGTTTATTTCAATATTATTAAACAATTTTCCGCAAAATTTACTACAATTCAAAGTATCTTCTCCTTAGGTCATTTTGTGCTAGTTTTAATTCAATGTTATTAAAAAATTTCCCGCAAAATTCACTACAAATCAAAATATCTACTCCTTAGTTCATTTTGTGCTAGGTTTATTTCAATGTTATTAAACAATTTCCCGCAAAATTCACTACAATTCAAAATACCTACTCCTTAGGTCATTTTGTGCTAGATTTATTTCAAAGTTATTAAAAAATTTCCCGCAAAATTCACTACAATTCAAAATATCCCCTCCTTAGGTCATTTTGTGCTAGGTTTATTTCAATGTTATTAAAAAATTTCCGGCAAAATTCACAATTCAAAATACCTACTCCTTAGGTCATTTTGTGCTAGATTTATTTCAATGTAATTAAAAAAATTCCCGCAAAATTCACTACAATTCAAAATATCCACTCCTTAGGTCATTTTGTGCTAGGTTTATTTCAATGTTATTAAAAAACTTCCCGCAAAATTCACTACAAATCAAAATATCTACTCCTTAGGTCATTTTGTGCTAGGTTTATTTCAATGTTATTAAAAAATTTCCCGCAAAATTCACTACAATTCAAAATATCTACTCCTTAGGTCATTTTGTGCTAGGTTTAATTCAATGTTATTAAAAAATTTCCCGCAAAATTCACTACAAATCAAAATATCTACTCCTTAGGTCATTTTGTGCTAGGTTTATTCAATGTTATTAAAAAATATCCGGCAAAATTCACAATTCAAAATACCTACTCCTTAGGTCATTTTGTGCTAGATTTATTTCAATGTTATTAAAAAATTTTCCGCAAAATTCACTACAATTCAAAATATCCACTCCTTAGGTCATTTTGTGCTAGGTTTATTTCAATGTTATTAAAAAATTTCCCGCAAAATTCACTACAAATCAAAATATCTATACTTCTTAGGTCATTTTGTGCTAGGTTTATTTCAATGTTATTAAAAAATTTGCATCTACTCCTTAGGTAATTTTGTGCTTGGTTTATTTCAATGTTCGACTCGACATTTATATGTGAGCAATTTCTTTAAAAAATGAAACACGTTAAATGTAAAGCACGCTCCCGATTGACCAACATTCATTTGAGTAATTACAAATTGTACTATATGATGTAAAACCAGATTTCACTTCACTAATTAAAACATCGGAATTAACTGATGAGTAATTTTAAATCCGTCAAAAGGATGCTAAGACATCATATTATAGTTCGGTTACTTATTTCCAGACTATACGAGCGAGATTCAATCTTCTCCTTCCCCCAGCCTACTGCTTTTTACTACCTCTCGTCTTGCAATGCGGGCTGCGTTTCATATGACGTCACCTATGTTGACGTACTGCCGACCCCTGTTCTACGACATTATAATATTTTCTCCTTATAATACTAATGAAGTGTATATACAACGTAGAATAAATGAAAAACAAAGAAAAATTGGAATTAATGAATATCTTTACAAAATTATTACTGAAACAGCGTATGATCGCCTTAAATATTCGGCAACTTCTCCGACATACTGTCTGAGTGGGTAGCAGCAAAATCAGGGGATTTTTAATAACAAGAATACACAGCGTGGATTTTCATGCAACAATCATTTTCATTCCACTAAATATACTGTAGTATATACATACTATATATTATTCTGAAACACTGCAAAAGTGAAAATGTACTAAATTTAGACACACATAAAACACAAACAAACAACACATCCTCAACACTCAATTGAATTTCAGAACACACTCCCTTTTCGACACAATTACGAAAAGAACCCACCACATCAAGAAACAAGCGCTGGCACTCACTAGGACTCAGAGAATGATGCAAACAACATCGGAACTATTGAATCAGGTAACGTAAGACCAAAATTTATAATGTTAACGCAGTGATGTCATTTATTTTTGCACGATCGTGTTTTTGCTATATTTACAGGTAATGTTGTCAGGCCTTGAAAGCTAGATTTCCCACATAGAAACTTGTTACTAGGGAAAATATTCTTCAAAACATAAAACTATACTAAAATGACCCATTACAATTCACTTACTGTTACTTAGTTACTATTACAGTATCTTTTGCGAATGCTTTGGAATAATATTGCTCTAAATTTTCAATGCAAAATATATTGTATTTGCAATGTTTAAAATATGATCGTGCAAAAAATGTTGTACAATCCACGTTTGTGAAGTGCATTACAAAATCTCGGAAATTGAAAAACTCGCTGCTCGTTTTTTAAACTTTTTCCTCGATTTTATAAAAAGCACTTTCCAACCTTGCATCGTAATATCACAGTCTAGTATATACAGTTACGAAGCTCAATATGTAGTAAATATGCATCATAGATAGTTGCTAACCACTAGGATCGCTTCTATCGCCTCATTACAGACAATGGTGAAAATTAGTCAAGTCTCACCACTACACATTATGGGGTTCCTCAAGGCTCAATAATTGGTCCTCTATTATTTTTAATACCAATAAATGACCTTCCAGAATTCATTAAAGCAATAACAATTATGTATGCAGATGACACTACTTTCCTATGTTCTTCCTCTGCTCTAAATCAATTACATGCTCTCAACAACGACACTCTATCACAGATGGCTTTATGGTTTGAATCTAATGGTTTCTTGCTTACTCAAGAAAAAACCATCAACTTAACTTTCAGCCTAAACTATCTAATAAATAAGGACACCAGACTTAACTACACAAAATTTCTGGGACTTTTTATAGACTCCAGTTTAAAATGGGATACGCACATCGAATACATATGCACAAAGCTATCAAGAGTTTTATATTTGGTAAAGAAATTAACTACTTCAGTTTCTCAAAATTATTTAAGATGTGCCTACTTTTCTTTCTTTCAGTCGATAATTCGATATGCCCTAATTTTCTAGGGAAATGGAACCGAAATTGGAAGCGTGTTGATTTTACAAAAGAAGACGTTTAGGATTTTACGTAAATCAAACTATCTGGAACATTGTCGGCCACTTTTCAGACAATCACGGATTTTAACAATCATAAATTTGTATATATATATATGATCTAGTACTTTACACTCGACAAAATATCGACAATTACTCATTAGTGGCCAATATACATGATCATGAAATTATAAATAGTGAACAAATTAATATTCCATATTGTAGATTACACAAGAGCAACACAAACCTTTTAATTATGGGGATAAAATTATATAATAAGCTTCCAAGTCAATATTATAAATTACCAATCAATAGCTTCAAAACTAGATTTTACAATTGGTTATTAAATAATCCTTTTTATTCTGTTGCTGAGTTTTTCAACACAAATTTGTATGAAATTGTATTTTAATAAATACGTTTAATTGCAATTTAGTTAGTTTTCTTCAATTTAAAAGTTTCAAATTATTTTATGTTTTCATTGTATTACTTAAATTTTACTGTTTCTGTTATTAGTGTTTTTTAAATGTATTTATGTGTTTTTTCAATGTATTCTGACGAAGCCTAAAACTGTATGTCTAATGGCCAAATAAATTGAATTGAATTGAATGCGATATAGTACCGGCACAGTCTATTGTTCCTAGCACCTTCACAACTCAAGCTTCGTGACTGTATACAGGATGTTTAAAAAATATGGGGCATAATTTCAGGTATGTATTTCCCACATGTAGACAATCAAAATAGTTCATTACAACATGTGTCCGGAAATGCTTTATTTCCGAGTTATGGCCTTCACAACATTGAAATTCACCGGAACGTTTTTCTTTCCGCAGGTCGTTGCCGTCAAAGGAGACATTAAGAGGGCACTCTGACAGTTCATTCCGAGGTGAAGGTTATATTCAGTGTTGTGTAGGCGTACTTGGATCGAAGGTTTCCTGATCGATGGATAGGTAGAGGTGGCCCAGTTGCTTGGCCTCCACGCTCACCTGAAACCTCTCGATTTCTACTTGTGGGGCCATTTAAAATCATTGGTTTATTCGTCTCCGGTGCCTGCTTTGGAATCCCTTCGGAATCGAATTGTGGCATGTTCTGAGGACATACGCAATACTCCTAGAGTTTGGGATCGTCTTCGCAGGTCAATTAGACATCGATGTGAGGTCTGTATTCAAGCAGGAGGTGGACATTTTGAACATCTTCTGTAATTACAACGATCTGCGGAAGGAAAAGCGTTCCAGTGAATTTCAATGTAGTGAAGGCCATAACTAGGAAATGAAGCATTTCCGGACACATGTTGTAATGAACTATTTTGATTGTCTACATGTGGGAAATACATACCTGAAATTATGCCCCGTATTTTTTAAACATCCTGTATACTAGACTGTGGTTATATACTATATTGAAATACCCTACCAGCATATCACATAGTGTTATATTTTGTTTGTTTGAGGGAACTACAATACTGTAACAAGTCCTATAATAATAAATAAAATATATCGTTAGTAGGCCTACCACAATTTTCATATTCTGACCTATTGTAAATAGTGGGAATGACAAGTGTATTGCACTTAATTTCTACCAGTTTTCCGTCTAATTAAATTATTCTTTCATTCGTTTATCAAGCAGCTACTAGTTGCAGCAAAAGAAATAGAGCAGTTAGTGAAAAGAAAACGTCTTGAAGTAGTTGATTGGCGTGTATTACTCGACTAGAAAATAGGAACGCGATCGTAGCTTCTTCATTTGTACAAGTCCAGAATACAAGTCGTTCATTAAGTTTTTGCAGCATGTTCTTTGAAACTAATTACACCCTCGCACTCCTCTCAGATTGCTCCGCTCCTCGGTTCTCATGGGAATTTAGTTTAATTGCTGTAGCTCCGCGGAACGGCGGAATTGGGTAACTTGTTTGTAACAGATATCATTAATGTTACTCAAGATTCGTTCCCCTTCGATGATATATTTCAATTATTACGTAAAATAGTAACTAAGTGCTACGAAATTAATACAGGAATTCTAATGCTGCCCTCGTACTGCTTCTATGTATTAAAAGCTCATATCCGAAATGTATTTTCATACACTTTGCCATAAACGGAAACTTTAATAAATATATGTCAAAAACAAAATTAAATGAAGAAATTTCAAATTAGGTGAATGTTTCTATGCATTTATTTTGTGAGAAATGCTGCTGGTTTATTTAAGAAAAATATTAATAAAATAAACTAGCAGCATTTCTCACAAAATAAATGCATAGAAACATGCAGCTACCTCATAAATACTTGCAATAAAACTTTCATCCAGATTGATTAATATTTGGCATAAGAAAGTTGGTGTAGAATCAACAAAAATGAACACAGAAAAATAGATTTGAAAATAAAATGAATATTTATGTAAATTAATATTCTTCTCCGCTACATTCATCTAGTAACTTCAGGGAGCCAACAAAAAGTTACTAGATTTGTAATTAGAAATTTTAAAAAAGAATTCTTCGAGGAAAAACAATTTTGACAGCTCTTTAAATTTCACGCCCCCTTCCAGCCTTAATTTAAAAAGTGTAAACATACGAGTATTTGTAATCAGAATTGAGCTAAATCCATTTGCGGTATGAAAATATAAATTCTGAATAAGTGAAATAGCTAAAAAAAATTTGGAAAAATTTTAATAATTTTCAGTGGAGTCTTCCCTTAACTTGGCCAGTATAAATGAATATTATTAAGGTCCAGCGCCGAAAATACCCAACATTTTCTCTTAATGGGTTGAGGGAAAATCCCGGAAAAAAGCTCAACCAAGTAACTTGTCCTAACCAAGATTTGAACCCGGGCCCGCTCGTTTTACAGTCAGGCATGCTAACAGCGGTGGACAAACCCATGTTACAGCACTCAGCTACTGGAGAATCTTTTGGGATAAATGGAACAAGTAACAAATATAATTGAAGCAAATTACATTCAATGTCTTTGAATTTGTTTCACCGGATTATTTCAAAACAATATTGTTTGATATTGAAGTATGATGAACGTTTTCAGTTGGTTGGTTCTGTCTGGAGTTTTCTCGCAGCTTGACCCCTGAGACGCGATTTTGTCTGGATCTCATCATGCGTAACGGAACGGAGTATTGAAGACCAGTTCGGCGTGTCGTCTCGCCTTCAGTTTACTGGACCGTGAGCTGCGAGAGCTCAACATCCCTCAAAATACATCCAACTACTTCGAGTTTACATAAAAAAGGTCGAAAAGTTTCGAAGGCTGCCGCGAAGATCCCAATCCATTGCCTACACGTATGCATGAATTGTTTCACGTTGTTTCAAATCGACAAGACAGAAAAACATCTCTTGTTTACATAATGTTCTACGTCAGCGTTTCTCAAACTATGGTCCGCGGACCACCTGTGGTCCTCGAGTTCTGCCCTTGTGGTCCTTCATAAAAGACAGAAGAAAAAAAAAATAAAATTCAAACGAATTGCGTATCACACTACCTTTCACTTTTTCTCCCAGTAGGCCTACTGATATTTAATGAAATTTCTTACCTTATCCGTATTTCCTTCTAAACTGAAACAGATCTTGATACAGACCCTGGTGATGCCTTACTTTGACTACTGCGACGTTTTGTATAGTGATCTCAGTGTTGAATTGTCATTGAGGCTTCAGCGTGTTCATAATGCTTGTGTTCGTTTTATTTTTAACAGCCGTCGCTATGATCATGTCTCCGAGTATTTCTTTCAAATATCTTGGCTTCGTTTACGGGAGAGACGTTCAGTTCATTCACTCTATTTGCTGTATCAGATTTTAAATAATTCCACACCTATTTACCTAGTTCCTCGCTTCACACTTTTAGCATCCCACCACAACCGTGATACACGTTCACAGCATAACCTTGTTCTATCAATTCCATTCCATCAAACATCTCTCTACTCTGCTTCCTTCACAACACACACTGCCCGTTCCTGGAATTCCTTGTCACAGGAAATCAGGAGCAGTCCGAGTCTAAAATCTTTTAAGTACACTCTACTTAGAAATGTTTTTAATGAACAGAACTAGACTCTTGTGGAAGTTTCTAAATAGTCTTAAATGACCAAGTTGTTATTTTTTTCAACTCTCTCTTCTTCTTTTTTTTTTTCTTTTCTTTTTTATTATTTTTATATATTGCTTAATCATTTGTATTTGTATGTCATTTAGTACGACTTTGCTAATCAACATTTTATGTCTGTAACCCACATGCATTCTCTTATTAGTATATTAACTGTATAATATATCTCAAGTGAATTAATCGTCGAATTTATCTCGAGCATTTTAGGTATTACAAATTGTGTGTGTGTGTGTGTGTGTGTGAGTGTGTATATTCCCCTTATGTTATGTAACTGATTTTGATTATGTGTAATTTTCTACTTTATTTTATATATTATGTAACTGATCTTGACTATTTGTAATTTTCTACTATATTTTATGTAATTTCTAAGGTATTTTCTTTTGTGTTGTTTTGTAATATAATTTTGTATTTCATGTATATTATTGAAACCTGGTTGAGTGGAAGAGAAGGCTCATGGCCTTAACTCTGCCAGGCAAAATAAACCTACTACTACTACTACTACTACTACTCACTTTCCACTCTACTCTCAGCAACAAAAGAGGGATTTAAAGCACTATGAACGTGGCGTTTCTCGCCATCTTCTCCTGCATATCTGGCGCCGAGCCTGTAACTCAGCCAGGGATCACCCGAATTCATAACAGAGGATCAAAATAACAGAGGAACCTTTTCATGTATTGATGATTTTCTTAATAGTTTTGCCGACACCCAATATGCACACTGAAATGTGCACGTACTATACGTCGTACACCAATGATAGAACGTGCCAAATTGCATCTTTACTTGTTGAAAATCGGGGATGTTTCTGCATTTATTTTTTTATTAATTTTTTCAGATGACGATATAAGAAATTTTAGACTCCACCTATTTTAAAATCCGACAGGTTTAATTTTTACACTTGCGTGTTTCGTCTCTAAGTGCCTTTTAAATTTCGCGCCTTTCATACACTCGTTTAAAACACTTCGTAACAAACAACGCACCGAGGTTTTGGTTCGTTCTCATTGCCACACCAAGTAAATCCAAGTTCCAAATAACTCTTGTCATATTTACGAATATATTTTTTCTTTGAGTAGCTACCACTAGGATTAGATATTTCTTTAACGTCACTATAATTAATATATTTCTTTACACATAGCTTCTGATATTAGCACTGCCTAAATTAAACGCATCTTCATGTTTCTTTCTTTTCAAGGATCCGGATCGAAGCCAGTTTTCCATTATTTATAATGGGCACTATTTAACAGAGACATGGACAACTACTAGCGTAAGAAGGATTTCAAACAACTAAACAGGCAAGCGATGAATCAACACAGAATTTGTTATAAGTTACTTATGATTGGCTACAAAAATATAATTACAAATTAATTAATTCTATTTTAAAATATAAGTATACTGGTATTAAAATATGCTACAAAAATGATAAATTTGCTTTCGAAGGGAACAAGAGTAAGGTGGTCCGCGGAACTGTTCTGACTTAAAAAAGTGGTCCCCACTTAAAAAAAGTTTGGGAAACGCTGTTCTACGTCTTTTATATACGTAGAAATGCTTTCTTTTAATACTCACACCTTATTATTTCTATTCGACAATTTAAATTCATCGTATACCAACATTATGAGACGTTTCTCAAGGACAGCAAATACATTGGTTTGCAAAGTGACAGTTGTGCCACTACTTTCCAGTCAGAAGTACCAAAGATGACAATAGAAGCAGAAGAAAGTTTCAATATAAATTCATTGGAGGATGATCAGTTCTAGAAAGAGGTATGCATAACATAATTGTCATAATCTTGAAAAATGTTCAGTAATCTTTATATGAAACGAGTCAAAGTCAGATTAGGAGACGAAATGTCAGAAGGAAGTGACATTGGGAGAGGAGTACGTCAAAAATGCCCTTTATCACCTACCCTGTTCAACATCTATTTGGAGGATTTAGTGAAGTACTGTTTTCAGAACATGAGAGGAGTAATAGTAGGAGGAAGGAGAATAAAATGCATAAAATTTTGTAATGATATGGTGTTGTTAGCAGAAGAGGAGATGATGCTAGGGGATTTGCTACTAGAGCTAAATGACAGCTGTGAGCAGTATGGAATGTAGATAAATGCCAACAAGACGAAGACCATGCTCATCATTCTCGACGTGGAAAGATTTCGTAACTTTGAATAACATATAAGTTATCACTGAAATAAATAATATTAAAGATGTTTAATTGATACAAAAAAAACAGTATCATAGTTATCAAATTGTTTTTTACTTGGTTATTTAACTACGCTGTATCAACTACGAGGTTATTTAGCGTCGATGAGATTGGTGATAGCGAGATGATATTTGACGAGATGACGTTGATGATTCGCCATAGATTACCTGATATTTGCCTTACGGTTGGGGAAAACCTCGGAAAAACCCAACCAGGTAATCAGCCCAAGCGGGAATCGAACCCGCGCAACTCCGAATCGGCAGGTAAGCGCCTTAACCGACCGAGCTACGCCGGTGGATTTCAAAATGTTCTGGTTCTATTATCAGATACGACCTATGGTTATATAAATATAAAAAAATAATTCTGAAATAAATTTGCATTTCTAAGAAACATGAAACATAACGTTAAATAAGGCGTTAATACTTTTTTTTATTGGAGATTGTACACTTGATCTCGAACATACGAAAAAAATTCAAGGCTGCTTGACGTTTGAGAGTTGACTACTCCCGATGTCTTGAACGTTCGCTTGATTCACTCACAAGCAGTCTTTGCATCAACGACGTAGGCAATATTGTCGTGCGGGTTCTCGGCTTTGCGGGCGCTATTAGTCTTGCTTTCTCGATCGTTGTTCAACTCTAAAACAACATTTCATACAAGTTGAGAGGATGCGAAGGCATTTCTTTCCTATTCTACTTGCCCCGAGTCCGTCAGTAACAGAACGGTAGCTGTTACCGCTTATACCTGCACCCCCCAAGTTGTACATGCAAGAAAATAAAATATTAAATGAAGCACAGAAGTGGATATAAATTCAATGACACAGAAGTTTGACAATTATATGTTTGAGTATATTTTAGTGTCATTCTTACAATATTTTCAATTAATAATTAAATTAAGAAATGTTAGTTTGTAATATGATGTCAGGGGGAGCGACACAGTGTAGATTGTCCCATTGTGCGTGTTGCAGAGTAGCAACTAGCGGTGAAGAAAACATTTATATTCTCCTGTCTGTAGCTCTTTAATGTGCCAGTTGATATAAACAGTAATAAAATTAAATATTAACGGTTAGTATAGACCAGCGATGTCAGACAGAGACTAAACGGAGCGGAGCGCTCCAATATTACTCGTTGCGTGCCCCGGTGCTTCCACAGACATAAGCAGATTCACGCTCCGACTTGCCCTCTCTAGCTCCACAACCGGTTTTGGAGCTTACAACTCTGACACTACTGGTATAGACTTTCGAAATACAGATTACCGATAAACATTTTCAATAATAAAATTTGTCACTGTGTTGAATCCAATTAGTCGAACGTTAGTACGATGGACAGTAGCAGCTTCCCCTTCACGGATGTATAGGCACCGTGCATGGGTCTGGAAATCGTACTGGTGGCGCCGCGCAGTGTCTCAATTCGTAATTAACTACAGGCTAGCATTAATTCACTAGTCATGTGTGATATAGGAATTACATGCAGCTTTCTGCCGATAAAAAGCTGTAATATTAGTAAGAATAGGTTCGTTCATTCATAGTGTTCTGACCAAGGGCAGGTCTTTCACTGCAAACCCAGAATTCTACAGTCTTTAATTATTTAATACACGCAGTCGAAAGTTCAGTAGGGCCTACTACTAGAGGAGTGTAAAAATGTAACTACAGAGTTCCTGAAATATCAGTGTAGTCGTTCGGCATTTAAATTAGATTTCAGACCGTTGAATGATGGAGGAATAGTCGTATTACGAAAACAATGATATATGTATGATGTCATGACGTGTGTAATATTTATATGTGTATAATATCTCTACAAATTACGTATTATAATGTGTTTTCTAAAAGTAGTCATTTTTATGTTATGTTTTATTTAACGACGCTCGAAACTGCCGAGTAGTTTCGACTTCTTCAGCTGTTAATCTGTTATCATGCAGATACGGTGAAGTAACAACAATGATCACTTTATCGGAGAGGTTTGTTTTTATTCCGGGAAAACCTGACTTCATCACCACCTTCTAATAGAGTAAATAATCCGCAATCAGCTGTTATGAATGTGTCACTCGATCTGCCACTGTAGCATTTAGATTTGAAGGCCACCATTTGTTCCACGTTACGTGGCTGTTCCACTTTAACTTCAGTACAATCAGTTGTCACTCTTCATTTTGGGTAGTCTACTTTCTTTGCAATATTGCGGGCATTGTTTCCTGAATACTTTTTCTGCTGGGCCAAAACACAAAACTACAGTAACAAACAGCATTAAAGTGGTGGTAAAAATACATCATAATTACAGTTGTACGATGACCTCCGAACATCACCGTCATAGCAGAATACGGCAATCCAGTTTTCAATTTAATGTGAAAATATGAGTAGACTATTTTCTTTACTAATCTTACTATATTATTGTGTTTCAATTGGCAGCAATTTTAACAATATATTCAAAACCACAAATGTCACTCCCATTAAGTCTGGTAGATCTGTCTCATCTCTTTTTGAAGAATAATCTTGGAAACTTGCATTTCATTAAACATATCATCTGTTCCTGAACTCTTGTCATAACATTTTTCTTGTGACTTCAGTTCGGGATGTAATGGAAGAGACACTTGAGTAGAGAATTCTCACAATTCAATTGTGAAAGAAAAACCAAAATCACTAAGAATGGTTTCATTTACTTCTTCCTACGGCTGACTACTTCATTTTTCGAAATAACACTTGTTGAGCATTCACCTTCCGTAATACTTAAATGTTCATCTTTTCTTCTTCTTTTTGCGTCTCTTTCATATCTTTTCTAAGCTAGTTGAGATGAAGCAACTTTTTCTTGTAATCTTGTGGAAAAATACTGGGAACGATATGCTGGTTTTAGAAGTGTCCTGATCTCATTCCCAATAAAATGAATACTGCAGATTCTTGTTGTGGGTGTTGGTTCCCAAGGTGAACCATCAGAAATTGAAGTCAAGAATTAAATATCGATATGAATACATTTAAAAATAAATATATATATTATTGTTTCTAATATTATACATAATACAGTACCTGGCCACATTATAATAATCACTCACATTTTTACTATACTTTACATATTACTTCCTCATTTGAACTCTGGTTTCCTTTCTTAAGCAGAATTCATATCACATATTTAATTTTTAAACAATATTAAGTAAAATTAGAATTATAACAATGTTAATTGAAGAAATATTGATAAATAACCAACCACACCTCATTTTTACAGAAATTTCAGTATTTCTTACGATCTCCTTTGGCTTTAATTACAGCATCAATTCTCTTTGGCATGCTTACAATACACTTCTGTATTATTTCCTGGATCCTCTCATTGTGATTTCTAACATGTATCAGCCTTTCAATAAGTCGAACTCTGGTAGTAATGAATTCTTTTGCCATCTCTCTTTTTACGAGCGCCCAGACGTTCTCAATGGGATTCAAGTCCGGTGAGTTTCCTGGCCATGGCAAAAGTGGAATGTTTTTGGAAGCCAGAAACGTTTTGACTCTCCTAGCAGTGTGGCAAGGTGCACCATCTTGCATAAAAATATATTTCTCCCCATTTGGGAACCATTCGTTCAGCTGAGGGATAAGCCTGTTTTCCAATACCTGGATATATTGACCTTGTTTCATTATTCTCTGAACAATGTAGAGTCGTCCTGAACCTTTGCCTCATATCACAGACCATATCATAACTGATATTGGGTAGTATCTGAAAGAACAGTGCGTAGGAGATTGTATGAAATGGGGTACAAGTGCCATCGGCCTGCTTTGAAACCCTTATTGACCGACACTATGAAGAAGAAACGCTTTCTCTGGGCAAAACAGCACAAACATTTCACCGTGGAGGATTGGAAAATGGTATGCAATTTCTTAATATTAACCAGTAATGAACTATTTAATACTTAAAGAAAAAATTAGAGTTTTTATCAGTTTCTTTGACAATTTTCAGGTTTGCTTCTCAGATGAATCAACCTTTCAGTATTTGATGAACAAAGCAATGTTTGTTTGTCGACGAAAGGGAGAAAATTTTGCTCCTGGATGCCTGGTTAACACAGTGAAACACCCAATATCAGTCATGATATGGTCTGTGATATGAGGCAAAGGTTCAGGACGACTCTACATTGTTCAGGGAGCAATGAAACAAGATCAATATATCCAGGTATTGGAAAACAGGCTTATCCCTCAGCTGAACGAATGGTTCCCAAATGGGGAGAAATATATTTTTATGCAAAATGGTGCACCTTGCCACACTGCTAGGAGAGTCAAAACGTTTCTGGCTTCCAAAAACATTCCACTTTTGCCATGGCCAGGAAAGTAACCGGACTTGAATCCCATTGAGAACGTCTGGGCGATCGTAAAAAGAGAGATGGCAAAAGAATTTATTACTACCAGAGTTCGACTTATTGAAAGGCTGATACATGTTAGGAATCACAATGAGAGGATCCAGGAAATAATATAGAAGTGTATTGTAAGCATGCCAAAGAGAATTGATGCTGTAATTAAAGCCAAAGGAGATCGTAAGAAATACTGAAATTTCTGTAAAAATGAGGTGTGGTTGGTTATTTATCAATATTTCTTCAATTAACATTGTTATAATTCTAATTTTACTTAATATTGTTTAAAAATTAAATATGTGATGCGAATTCTGCTTAAGAAAGGAAACCAGAGTTCAAATGAGGAAGTAATATGTAAAGTATAGTAAAAATGTGAGTGATTATAATAATGTGGCCAGGTACTGTATTATGTAAAGAACTCGGTAATTATGTACTATGTTTTTTTTAATATAATAGCACATACAGCATTGAAATTTAAATTATAAATTCCCGTCATTGTTGACTTAATGGTTATTTACAGGGAACGGATTTATATGGACTAAAAATATATGAAATATGTAAATATATATGTAGTTATTTTTACCAAAATATGGAATTAAATATGGATCTTTACCAAAATATGGAATTAAATATGGACTTAAAATTATAAAAAAATGACTATGTACGTTAAATATTGGTACATTTTAATCAAACTAAACAAAAAATATAATGGACGTACCTTATCTTCCAATGTAGTTTCAACAAAACACAATTTTTATTGTCTGTTACCATAACAATAGGTTACAAACATTTCTTTCAAGTGCTGAAAAGTGAATCTTCTTCTATTGTCTCTGAGGATAGATTTATACTGACTAAAAGAGCGTTCGACGTCACAAGAAGTAACTGGTACATAATTCAATTTCACAATGTCTGCTGGGGATAAGTCCAAGTTAATCTTCACTGTTGATTCACCACTCATCACAGCAACAACCTTTTGTAGTTCTTCATATCCAGGGTTTTTTGAAAGTACAGTGTCCACCTTAGCTCTTACTGCATCTGCAACTTTACCTCTACCACGATTCAGTTGTTCCACAGTACTATTTATAATTTCAAAACTTTCAGATAGTGAAAGGTGCCTATTTTGGAGACTTTTGAGCGTTTTTATGATGCATGAAAATGTATGCTGAATGTGAGCTAAGTCATTCTTCACACTTATGTCACAGGTAACTGTTTTCGCAGTATCAATTGAGACTGCATCTTCAGAGTCCAATGCAAGGAGAACATTGTTAATAGAGTCTATATGTTCGGCATAATATTCAACTGCTTCTAGCCATGTACCCCATCTAGTTAAAATTGGCTTTGGTGGCAATGGAATTTCAGGGTACATTTCTTTCAACACGTTAACTCTACTGGGAGCTTTGAGAAATACTTTTTTCACTGATGAAATCAACAAATCTACTTTAGGGAAATTGTCTCTGACCACTTCTGCCACACGATGAAATGCATGCGCCACACAAGTAAAATGAGTCAATTTAGGATATACAACAGATAATGCTTGTCCAGCTTTGACCATATAAGGGGCAGCATCGCTAATAAAGAATAACACATTATCGTACATAATACCCTTTGGCCACAGGATACCCATAGCTTCGTTGAACAGTTTAACTATAGTTTTGTTATTGCACTTTTCTAGAACATCACAATGTAAAAGAATTCGTTCAGAATATTGTTCACTTAACAAACCGATAACTACATTACCAACAAGTCTACCTTCTTTGTCGGGAGTCTCATCAATGGAAACCCAAATTGAACTATCTTTAATTTCATCTCTTATCTTCTGTATTGTCTCATCGTAGATGGATGGAGCATACGTCTTCCTAAGTGTTGACTCATCCGGGATTGTATGTTGAGTATATTTTTCAAGGAATTCCCTGAAGACCTTATTCTTTAGTTTGTAGAGAGGAATATCAGCAGAGATGAGAGAACGGCACAGGTCGATGTTAAACTCAGATCTTACATTCGATGTTGTTGGTTGTGTTAAAAACAATTGTCTCTGCTTGGAATTTAGTTGTTTGTTGGCCTGATGTTTACTAGTTGTAATGTGTTGTTGCACCAGGAACTTTTGTGTAGATGATACTGCACACTGACACAAATTACAAAATAATATTTTATTGTCAGTTGATAAACCATCTTCTTTAAATTCTGAAATGTAACTTGTTAGTTTTGATTTTAAATTGACTGAATGACGTACTTTTGGCATATTTACCGTCTTTATAGTATGATTTACAAAACTGAACCTATGTGTACTCTGACTGGCATTTAACTGTTGAGCTGCACAACTGAAGTCTGTTAAAAATTTTAAATTAAATTAATACAGTTTTGTAACTTACTTTCCCATTGTTGATAGGACTGCTAATTTTCAAATAACTCTGATGTTAAAGGGATTACTGAACATGTGTTTAAATCTCTATTGTTGAAATGTATTTTTAAAAGTTAATGGAATTTTGTTTTGTTTTATTGTTAAACCTAATATAATATGGACTGTTTTATATGAAATATGGAAAATATATGGAAATTAACGAAAATATGTACTAAACTCTAAAATATGGAAAAATATGGAAAATAAAAGTAGGATTTTTCAACCCTACACATTGTGAAACATAAAGATAATGCAAAATATAAATTATATTAGCTTTATAAGTAAATATGTATTTACATATAAATCCTTTCCCTGGTTATTTATAAACATAATATAACATATAGATTCTATTTTTACATTAGTATATAATACTACTACGATTATTTACAAGCAGTGTAGCCTACTTACTTTCGTCTGCGTAGACTACTGCTTGGATCCACAATTAACATTGTTCCGCTTCAATTTTCTGTTTTGGGAATGAATATTCCTACAAGCATTACTGCACCAAAGAACACAGCAATTTGTGTTACCTTTCCGCTTTTTACGATTATCCATATTTCTAATCATTTAACCTGAGACGTTAAAGTACATTCATACGTTTCAAGCATAACTCTATCTCTGCTGTCCTGCAGTTAGTAACAATAGTCGCCGCCAGAGGGGCTTGCACGGTGCCTATAGAGCAGGCGTCTCAAGGCCAACGCATAAAAGTTGTCACAGAGAGCGAGTGTAGTAAACATAGTCAGCTGAAGAGATAAGCGCAATACCCGAAGATAGCCGATCGCTGATTCATGTTACAAGCATGAGCGAGCTAAGTTGTAACTGTCGCGGAAGAAATTCCACAAAGCTGTACTTTTGAGTTGTACTGTCACAATAGACGGTTGTTTTCGGAAGGAATAAAATTTCTTAAGTAGTTTGCAATAACAATAATAATAATAATAATAATAATAATAATAATAATAATAATAATAATAATACATTTATTTTCTAATTATATACTATCAATGAGTAAAAAGAAGACATCTGAAGCATGAAGAACCATACATGTTACATAATTATTTAAGCACAAGGAACTGGCCATCTTACTCAATTATTTCCTGGCCTAGTTGACTCATAAGTGGTGCCTTGTTGGTATCACTTGTGAGGTTCAGACCTGTCTTCGGACAGTTGACCAAACAATAACAATATTTCATTTCTAGTAAAGGTTTTTGGTATCGCTTTTTTTTAAGGTTATACTATATTTAATAAAATAAAATTCAATTAAATAATAATAATAAAATTACAATTAAACTTGTTGGTTGTTAAAGAAAGTATTCTTACGTTACTCTGATATTAATATATTAATTACAATAATAGTTAAATAATATATTTCGTAATGTTTTAAATAATTAAAAATAACCTAAACATCTTAGAAATTCAGAAGCAATTTTTTTAAATTAGAACTATTCAAATCTTAAATCTGGTCTGAAATTCTTTTCTCAAGTCCTTGAGTATTTCATTATATTTGTTACACTGGTCTTGATTCAAATCAGGTAACAATTTTAGATCAATAAAGTGGTAACAGTTACCCACTGAAACTTGCGTCTCCACAATTTCGCTTCCCCTATGAAAATTTTTATTTCTTCATACATTTGCGGTAATAAGAACATTCTTTCCTCGGAGATGGACACAATGACTGACTGTTACATCGTAGCGGTTGCAGATGTCTATTCAAACGTCGCGGTCAATGACGTCATCCGGAGATACACGAACTGCTCCTGCATCTTGTTCCACTCTTACATTGAAAAAGAGAACCCTATTGAGACGTCTGCTATAGAGTGTGAGTAGAGGGGAAGGCCTATCAACCAGACTGAAATGGGTTTTAGTGTACATTATCTCTAAAGGAAATAATACCACCAGTTTTTGAGAAAACAAAAATGTCCGTATTGTTTTTGTATCGAGAATTACAGTATACTGGGTGTTCATTTCAAAGTGTGTCATGACGTCACTGTTGTTGGGTCACCGATTTGAAGCGAGCTTCAGTTTATATGTTAGAGAAGTTGCCTATTATTTAAGGCGTTCTTCAATCTGAACTTGAGAACGTGTACGGTATAACTTGAACGTCGTAGCAACAGATGGCGGTCTGTACGGTCTGTGTGCTACCATAACCTCTTTCGAACTGTGTTTTGCGCCGGCAAGTCGTACGCAGGGTATTTGTTATCATCGGTTGCGTACGGTAACATTCCACAACACAAATCAAATGCTCCGTGTCCATGTTGACCGTCGAAGTTAATGTCAACAAATACGTAAGTAATCGTCTTATCCCTCTCCCCATATCCCGACAGTACGTATTTCCAAACAGTTCACATTCCTGCCACTACCGGCGTTACCGTACGTATCGGCACGTACTCTTCAGAATGAACGCCGTACTTGCTAGCCAACTTCTCTGCCTCTTAGATTATACACCTGAGCTGCGGAAGTGTAGGAAGATTGAATTCTCTAGGCTCATCAGCTAGCCACATGACGGCATACAGCGAGCCAAGACACATTTTGAACTGAACACCCAGTAGTAACTCTATGGAAAAGTGTCTTTTCGTGAAAATATCGAAATAGTGTCTTTGCAGCATTGTGTTTCTTTCTCTTCATACGTGATTGGCTGTAGTTAAACAACAGAAAAAAGGAAGAGAGACTACTTACCGGTGAAGACAAGCTCGCTGGTCTCGCCGTGCGTCCTCCACGCAGTGGCGGGGCCACGACTGTTGCTATTGTTGCTGCTGCTTCCGACGGCAGCTGCTGAGTGATTGCTTCCGGTCAGCGCGTAGGAACGACCGGGCTTGCGGAAAGTGACGGAGCGGTCCCTGCGACAATAGCGAGGAAATGGACAGTGAACAATCGACACATCTTGTGTTCATTAACTTTGTTCCTTCACAGCCAGCTGCTGTGCTGCCGAGGAGATGTTCGCACTCCTCATATCACTCGAAACTATAACTAATAAACTCCTGAAATTGAAGATTGGCCACACATTCAGTCAGCTGTGAATTGTACAGTCCCTTCCACAAAAAAAGAGACTGCTGTCTCATAATTTGAAGTAGCTTCCCAAACGATATAGCTAACGCATAAATTTTTACGATTATAGGGAAACACATCTGATTTCCCGGCTTCCCTCAAATACCACTGAAGTCAAGGAGGTTTCTTTTCCCAACCAGGATTTTCTTAAGGTTGCAGGGCAATGATATAGCAATAATATTTAAATAACCGGAACTTAAAAATGATAACACTATGGATAAACAAATCTATCTTTTCTAGTTATTAACATAAGACAAATTTATTATACTGTTTTTAATAAAATTCATACATAAAAATCGAGATAATTTTGAATTGTATTCTCACAGTTATGAAACAAAAGGTATGAATTCTTTGAGAATATTTGGACCAAAATGCAATACTGCTACAATATTTAATCATAGTAGTGATTTAGGACTAAGAATTTATAACAAATTTATATTTAGATATATTTAAATTTAAATATCCTTATTGCGTAGTAGACATAAGAAAAATTATATTATATTGTTCTTAATTTCAATTCGGAAATCCGCCCCTGAGCACGAGTTCTACTCTTTCAGAGGCTAGCTAAATTTTATCTGCATATATTCTATTTCATGATACAATTATTAGCAAAATAAATAAATAAATAGACAGACAGATAGACACATAGATAGATAGATAGATAGATAGATAGATAGATAGATAGATAGATAGATAGATAGATAGATAGATAGATAGATAGATAGATAGATAGATAGATAGATAGATAGATAGATAGATAGATAGACAGACAGACAGACAGATAGATAAATAAATACATAAATAGGTAGATAGATAGATAAATAAATACATAAATAGGGAGATAGATAAATAAGTAAATAAATAAATACATAAATAAATAAATAGCTAAATACATAAATAACTAAATACATAAATGAATAAATAAATAAATACATAAATAATTAAATAAATAAATAATTAAATAAACAAATAAAAATGAAATAAATAAGTAAATAAATAAATAAGTAAATGAATAAACAAATAAATAAATAAATAAATAAATAAATAAATAAATAAGTAAATCATTATATAAGTAAATAAATAAATGAATGAAGGGATGAATGAATGAATGAATGAACGAATGAATAAATAAATAAATAAATTAATATATAAATAAGGTGTAGTTCCCTGTGAAGATGATTTGAATAATTTCAAGGAAAAATTGTTCCGAGGCCGGGTATCGAAACCGTGGCCTTTGGATAAACGCATTAAGGCTCTATGTCGGTGCATTTAGTCAAAGGTCCTGGGTTCAATATCCGGCCACGGAACAACTTTTCTCTTAAAATTATTCAAATCTGCATAACATCTACATAGTGCTGTAAGTGATACATACAAGCGTGGAACTTGATTGAATATAATTAGGTCAATCTACAGATAATGTGTGGTAATATTAACTAAGCGCATTGAACGTGACATTTTCGATGATGCCACAGCTGCGATAATATGGCACGTAATCCTAAGCGGGATATAGTTATAGGCGAAATGAAACAACAGACGTATCGTTAAGTATCGACATGGACACTGTTCATAATCCTGTTATATTACAAGTATACATAAAAGAAAACAATTTCGTTTTCATAAAGCAACACTTCCAAGCAATATTGTTATAAAACGAACCTCAATTGAAAGAAACTGTATCTCATTAAAGAGAGCATTTTAAGGCTGTTACATTGCGATCGTGACAAGAACTGTTCTTTCATAGTCGGTTGGTTTCTAATGCTTCGATATATTCTCAGTTAAGATATTTCCATGAGATGACAAGAAATGAAGACGAATTTCATATCCTCGATGACAGGATAATTCTGTTCAATTTTTAAAGATACATCTAAATATGTTAAATTAAGTACATAAACGATACATGATTGAGGAAAACAGGAAATACTAAATAAATTATCAATTTCATTCCTACAATGTTCAATTTCGTCAGGGATGAAATATATTAAAATCTACCTCAAACATACTTACTTACAAATGGCCTTTACAGAACCAGGAGGGAAAAAGATCTTTGGGCAGGCCGAGACATAGATGGGAGGATAATATTAAAATGGATTTGAGGGAGGTGAGATATGATGATAGAGATTGGATTAATCTTGCACATGATAGGGACCAATGGCGGGCTTATGTTAGGGCGACAATGAACCTCCGGGTTCCTTAAAAGCCATTTGTAATTTAAGTACCTAGATCATATATGTAACAGATAACTCATCGCTATGTTAAAATCGGCAACACTTTGAAGAGAACAACCGCCAGGATCGCCACCCGTCCGCCGTAAACGAACACGAGATGGCAGTACAGTCGCTAATGCAATTCAATTTTTTTTAGTTTTAAGATGATTTTATTAAAAGTACCAGGCCTCTTGGACCCTTGCCTTTTACAAAAATATGATTTTATAAATTGAAATGTAAATAGGTTTTGTTAAAGAAAATTGATTACTAAGACCGTCAAAGACGGAAGTATTGCAATTCAAATGGGAATTATGACGTGACTCCTTATGTAACAACTAGATGGCAACGTAGTAAACCTGACAAAAGTTGTTAACGTCAAACGGTCTTACTAATAAAAACTCTTTTTTTTTATGTTTAATATTGGTCGACCAGCAAACTTGCTATACAGACCACTGAATAAAAACTCTATATACAGACGTTTAACTGTCTTATACTTATACAATGAGTAGCTCGTTTATAAGTCGTGTGTAAATTCTTTACTAATAATCACTACATACGTCGTGTATAACAGTATAACTGTTACACAGCTAGGTCATTGCTTCGTCATTACTTCGTTACGAAAGGTAATAGATTATCTGAGATCCTCTATTGCATCCGGTAGAGAACTCTAGTGTGCCCTATCAAGTATCGATAGTACAACTGGCTCTGATCGATTACCACACTCTATATTGGTCAAAGAGTACAAGTACAGCAATATTACTCTAATTATTCTGTGCTCTTTGGTTTGTTCTTTGTGGTTATAAGGCAGCTATCATCATAAAATGACAGTCGATACGAACAGCTGTTAGAGGGGCGGCCATTTTTTTTCTCTATATACAACGCTTAAACAAGGGGTTTCGTGTATATAACTACTGCAAAGCAATTCCCATTGTATATTTACAGGCTGTTTATACATCTATCGCTTATACATAGTTTATTAGTATTGTTTTCTGTCTCAACTCTGTACAAGTGCCGTATATAAACTATACACGGTTTATTAGTAAGACCGAAAGCCTATAAGGCCAACCTACCTGGTTATATATGAAGAGTCCACTGCAAGAATGATGGATGTCACTTTCTTGTAGAAAATGAACCAAGACTGTCAATGCATAGCTTAAGACATATAGAATGTACATACAGAGTTATATGGCATTAACACTGATAGTCATTGTCCAGTAATGATTGGAAAATCACAGTTAAGCTTAGAGCGCTAAGCATTTCAAACTTTCAATTGCTTGTCCTGCAAAATGTATTCCAAATGACATACATCATTCTTGCAGTGGACTCTTCATATATGATCTAGGATAAGTATTGTTATTATTATTATTATTATTATTATTATTGTTCGATTAATTAAAATGTGTCTCAGTGAAACATACAGCAGAGTCCGTATAGGTCAGTTTCTATCTGATGCTTTTCCAATTCACTGCGGGCTAAAGCAGGGAGATGCCCTATCACCTTTACTTTTTAACTTCGCTCTAGAATATGCCATTAGGAAAGTTCAGGATAACAGGCAGGGTTTGGAATTGAACGGGTTACATCAGCTTCTTGTCTATGCGGATGACGTGAATATGTTAGGAGAAAATACACAAACGATTAGGGAAAACACGGAAATTTTACTTGAAGCAAGTAGAGCGATCGGTTTGGAAGTAAATCCCGAAAAGACAAAGTATATGATTATGTCTCGTGACCAGAATATTGTACGAAATGGAAATATAAAAATTGGAGATTTATTCTTCGAAGAGGTGGAAAAATTCAAATATCTTGGAGCAACAGTAACAAATATAAATGACACTCGGGAGGAAATTAAACGCAGAATAAATATGGGAAATGCGTGTTATTATTCGGTTGAGAAGCTCTTATCATCCAGTCTGCTGTCCAAAAATCTGAAAGTTAGAATTTATAAAACAGTTATATTACCGGTTCTTCTGTATGGTTGTGAAACTTGGACTCTCACTCTGAGAGAGGAACATAGGTTCAGGGTGTTTGAGAATAAGGTGCTAAGGAAAATATTTGGGGCTAAGAGGGGAGGAAGTTACAGGAGAATGGAGAAAGTTACACAACACAGAACTGCACGCATTGTATTCTTCACCTGACATAATTAGGAACATTAAATCCAGACGTTTGAGATGGGCAGGGCATGTAGCACGTATGGGCGAATCCAGAAATGCATATAGAGTGTTAGTTGGGAGACCGGAGGGAAAAAGACCTTTAGGGAGGCCGAGACGTAGATGGGAGGATAATATTAAAATGGATTTGAGGGAGGTGGGGAATGATGATAGAGACTGGATTAATCTTGCACAGGATAGGGACCGCTGGCGGGCTTATGTGAGGGCGGCAATGAACCTTCGGGTTTCTTAAAAGCCATTTGTAAGTAAGTTGTAAGTATTATTATTATTACTTACTTACTTACTTACAAATGGCTTTTAAGGAACCCGAAGGTTCATTGCCGCCCTCACATAAGCCCGCCAGCGGTCCCTATCCTGTGCAAGATTAATCCAGTCTCTATCATCATACCCCACCTCCCTCAAATCCATTTTAATATTATCCTCCCATCTACGTCTCAGCCTCCCTAAAGGTCTTTTTCCCTCCGGTCTCCCAACTAACACTCTATATGCGTTTCTGGATTCGTCCATACGTGCTACATGCCCTGCCCATCTCAAACGTCTGATTTAATGTTCCTAATTATGTCAGGTGAAGAATACAATGCGTGCAGTTCTGTGTTGTGTAACTTTCTCCATTCTCCTGTAACTTCCTCCCCTCTTAGCCCCAAATATTTTCCTAAGCACCTTATTCTCAAACACCCTTAACCTATGTTCCTCTCTCAGAGTGAGAGTCCAAGTTTCACAACCATACAGAACAACCGGTAATATAACTGTTTTTATAAATTCTAACTTTCAGATTTTTGGACAGCAGACTGGATGATAAGAGCTTCTCAACCGAATAATAACACGCATATCCCATATTTATTCCGCGTTTAATTTCCTCCGGAGTGTCATTTATATTTGTTACTGTTGCTCCAAGATATATGAATTTTTCCACCTCTTCGAAGAATAAATCTCCAATTTTTATATTTCCATTTCGTACAATATTCTGGTCACGAGACATAATCATATACTTTGTCTTTTCGGGATTTACTTCCAAACCGATAGCTGTACTTGCTTCAAGTAAAATTTCCGTATTTTCCCTGATCGTTTTATTATTATTATTATTATTAATATTATTATTATTATTATTATTATTATTATTATTATTATTATTATTATTATTATTATTATTATTTGTCACCTTTACTTAATTCCTCACCAGCCATAGTTTCAGTTTCGCACATTGCAAAAATGGATAAGTTAACAAGCAGGGAAGTGCTCGTGGTTACCTGGGGGACTCCGTGCTGGAGTAGGAGTTGGAGCTCTTGTTGGAGATGGCGGACGCCACGCTGCTTCCGATGTGGCAACGGATGCTCTTGGAGGTGGTGAAGAGGGCGCGGTTGTTTCTCTCGGGGCGCAGGAGGATTATGTACATCTTTGGCAAGAAGAGAAACACCAGCGTGACCATGGCGCTCAGGGTCACGCACATACACATCGTGATCACCTGCAACACGAGACGGGACGGTCAGTCGGACAGAGAAAGTCTTTGAGCCGTTCTTTCTAATGGCACCCTTCACTAAATATGCTGTCTTGGGTCCGTCTCAAAGAGCGAAGAACTATTCACCCTCTCACTTTACTCTTCAGTATTCTTCAAACCTCTAACCCTAGCTACCTACCTTCTCGTTTTCAACATTTGTCCTCATATCACGAAATAGATACTCGCTCACAACACCATATCACACGCTCCATTCCTAAACACAGAACATCCTTCTACTCTTCATCTTTCACCGTCTCTGCAGCTCACCTCTGGAACTTTCTACCACAACATGTCAGAGACTGTCGGACATTGTCTAGTTTCAAAAATAAATTAAAATTTCACTTTTTGAATTAGATTCCTTTCAGTTATAAGCCCTTTTCTCTGCCATAGTTTTGTAAAAATATAGGCTATATATATTTCTTTTTCCTGCCTTTCCCATTTTTTGTTCTCTTTATCAGCCGATGAATTTATCATCATAGCCTTTTTATCGTGAATTTTATTTAATTTTCGTATTTCTTTTTTATTATTATTTTATTACAATCCATTTTGATAGGCCTATATTCTTCCTTACGTTTTTCCATATTAACCATTTGAACTAAATGAGTTGCCTTCACTATATTCCAATGTATTTTACTTTTTTTTCTATTACGGTATTTTTTCATGTTGTTTAGTGTCGATTTTATTATGCTATTATTATTATTATTATTATTATTATTATTATTATTATTATTATTATTAATTTATTATTAATTTTAACTGCTTGTAGGCTATACTTTGTGACCTGGTAGAGTGTAAGAAAAGGACCTATGGCCTTAACTCTGCCAGTAAGTATAAATAAAGAATTATTATTATTATTATTATTATTATTATTATTATTATTATTATCATCATCTTGAATTTCGTAATATACGTACTTACAAAATTATAGCAGTTTATAATCACGGAATATTTCTGCGGACACAGTGCAGAATGAGTACCAATAATTCAATTCTTTAAGCCAGGGCTTCACAAATGCTCAAAATTGCACGCGCGCAAATAACCGTGCAACGAGGTAAAGAGTACTACTGCTGTGTGGTATCCAAATAAATCTTCCGCGATTGTTGCATTAAGTCTAGGGGGCGGAACTAGACGGCGGGGCCTGAGTCGAAAGGTTACGCCAGCCGTGACGAGAACGTGACTCGCGAGACATTGTGGCTCGCAGTGATAGTTGTGCATTTCGCTTGCTTCTAACCTCCTCCAACCCCCACCCTCTCACTCACTGGAGTCAAAATCCGTTCCATTTGTATTTGTCTCCGACCTGCGAGTGGCATATGTCTCTCTCTAAACACATACGAAAGTTCCAAGTAGGATGGGAGGACGCATTTTTTTGCTGTCAATATGATGAGAATATTAAATGTATGTTTGTTCACAAGTATTACAAGGAAAACAGTTGTATAACATAAAACGGCATTATACTACATGTTACTGATGAAACATTAAAAGGTTAAGTGTTATTGTTGTTGTTATCATCATCATCATCATCATCATCATCATCATCATCATCATCATCATCTCTGTACGTCGACCCTTTTTCAGCAGATGTACGAATAATGCGGTTAGCTCTTCAATTTGAACTGAATGATTTACTATGTGATGTCAAATGAAAGCTAGATGTAAGGACTTGACAAATGTTGAACTTTCAAACTTTTGCCAAAAAATAAATATCGAAGCTTCGTTCTTTCGCTTGCTCTGTTGAAGCCATGTTCGCTACAACTTACCTTTGTGAAAAATTATTTTCAATAGTAAAAACCAAATTTAGATCACGACTGAAAGACAAATATCTTCGTGATCAACTGCGAGTGGCAGTAAGTAACATAATTCCTGATTTTGAAACTTTGTCGCAGAGACATTCTGAAGACAGTTAATTTTAGATTGTAATATTGCTCATTTATTGTTAATTTCTTTCTTCGTTACACGTACTAAACATTAGTTTGTAGCCTTGTACTGCATAAAATTATATCTAAGTGCTTGACGCAAGGAAAATGAAAATCCGTTAATAAGTTAGACAGTTGCTTCACTTCCCCTTCGGGTGTCCGCCTCCCTCCATAGGTGCTATGCACGTTGCAGGTTACACAGTGGCTCGGCGCACGATTACATTTTCGCCACCGCTGGGTTACGCAGTTTAGCGATCGATCTTTTTTTTTCTAATCTTCATAACATTGTTGTTTAGATAAATAAAAATACGCTTTTTATGTTTGGTTAGGCTAAATTAAATAAATAAAATCTTAGGTTGGCACAACATGTAAAGATATACATCTTAATACAATTAAAATGACAAAACGTAAAAATCGCTAACTTCGTCATAAAATCTCCAGAAAAGTCGTTGGTGTCTATTTCGTAAATTTTGTCGTTAGATGCCCTCTCAAAACCACTAGAACTAGCGACTTGTCGCTAAAGTTGGCATTCCTTTTAGGCGACTTACAGCACATGGATTGGGTTATTTTACGACGCTGTATCAACATATCAGGTTATTTAGCGTCTGAATGAAATGAAGGTGATAATGCCGGTGAAATGAGTCCGGGGTCCAGCACCGAAAGTTACCCAGCATTTGCTCGTATTGGGTTGAGGGAAAACCCCGGAAAAAACCTCAACCAGGTAACTTGCCCCGACCGGGAATCGAACCCGGGCCACCTGGTTTCGCGGCCAGACGCGCTGACCGTTACTCCACAGGTGTGGACTACAGCACATGGATGAATTCGTAGTAAAACTCAATACATAGTAGAGGGGTTGCCAGATTGGGCGATATTTCGCCGTTTGGGCTACATAAATAGAGGTTTGCGACCTATTTTTAAAGAATTGCGACTATCGCCATTTGGGTGATTTTTGCCTGGAATTCTGCGAAATTTGAGCGACACAAAAAAATCTCACGTAGGCTAAACGTTTATTTATTTTATATTATTTACTTTATTCTATTGAGTAGTTCATTGCTGATACATCGCTAATCCAATCCAATGACAGACTTGAAATACGGTACTAGATATTATCATTGTTGGCACGCCGGTACTTGTCACCGATCTTTTACATTTGTTTAAACAAACGTATCGTATCATCCTCGCCCCAGGAAGTAGGCCTACTGCGCTTTTTTCTTAATCTGAGGATAAACAATGGATCTTATACATTAAACACTGTAGAGAATTTTCTAGCAATATAAAAATTAGCAATCTAACCGTAACTACTGAAGCTTTCCTGGCGACGTGATAATTCGAAATTTTCTCGGGCTTCCAGCCAGGTCATAAGTTGGTGATCCACCGACGTTTCGAGGATGTTCATCTTCCTCATCTTCAGGGTTAAGTGATCATTTAACCCTGAAGATGAGGAAGATGAACATCCTCGAAACGTCGGTGGATCACCAACTTATGACCCGGCTGGAAGCCCGAGAAAATTTCGAATAATCTAACCGTAGTTTCTACTCCAAATTTACTCCCCATATTTTCATTTATTCAAAGGTATTGCAGAGTGAGATTGGTTTAATTTGTAATGGGTTGTAGAAGTGGGGAAAATTTAAAAAGATCGGTGCAAAAAGCAATGCATAGCTTATGCTATAAATAGTAAATTTTCAGAGTTTATTACATAAATATGACATAAAAACGATATATTAATTATCATAAAAACGCATGCATTGAGATTACGTATTTTTAAAGTATAAAACTGACAACATTGGACTACATTATCACCAAGATCTGGTGACTTTAGGTAAAATCAATCTGGCAACCCTGGTTAAGAGTACACATGAAATAGTGTCACTAGTACTTGCATGTCAGTGTTGCCATATTTAGCGATTAGTCGCTTAATCCAGGGATTTTTGAATCAGCCTCGGCGACAAATGTTGTAAAATACGATTAGCGACTTTTCTGCTGATTTTTATATTCTTCCACGTTTTCCTTTCTTTTAAGTTAAAACATTCAAATGAAGTCATGCACTTCTTAGTTTTAGAAGAGGCATGGGTACATGACTGAATATACGTGAAAGCCCTGATCTCATATATTTGTGATCAGTGATCGAGGTGAAAGATGTTGGTTCAATGATTCTCACGGGTTAGGTCTCTCTCAATGCTACTGCTCCAACACCGATAAACGGTGGCAACTTTGATTGTCACGTGGCGAGTCGCGGGCTCCAGCTAATTCTTGGTTCTTCCTCGCAACGCGGAGATTTTCCACTCCGAACCGATCCGAGACAATTGAGTTTTGGAATTTTGTGTCTACAGTTCGTGTGAAGCAAATGAGACTGTAGATTTTGCTGGTCTTAATAAATTTTAATATATAAGATTTAAAAAGTGTTAGATTTCACAAAAAAATTGTGGTCAAACGCTTGGGTGAAAATTTCCACACTTACAATTTGCTAGAAAGTAGTGTCAATGATTGAATCAAGTGCAGTGTATTCACAATCAGCTATTCCCACACCTTTAACCTCAGCATTACAGCCGTCAACAACACAACCAGACTCGGCATAAGAGGGTGATGACGACGAAATGATGTTTTTCTCCGTAAATGTATGTTTTTCTTTTTTTTATTTAGTGATATTTATTATTAATTTTTAGCGGCATTTTTGGAGATTTTTTAACTAACTTTCGAGAGATTTAGCTACTTTTTGTTGAAATTTAGCGAGATTGTAGGGCGATATGTTGGTAACAATGTTGCATGTGCCTAGTGTGAAGTGTGAAGCAAATTGAAACGTAACTTGTCTGCCCTCTGCCGCAAGAGGGAGAGGGCCAACAATACGATTAGCGAATTGTAATCACAAACAGTGGCACAACGCAGCTCGGCAGATATTAAACGCACACTGTTCATGTGAATCGGAGGGTAGGTTTTCAACTCTGGAAACCCGTGAGGGCTTTTGTGTGTAAATCGGACTAAAGGTTTAGAAGACTTTTAGCACGGTGACAATTGGGTTAAGCTTTCTCCCACAGCGATCGCCTGTTTTGCTGAACAAATGCGTCTATAATGAAATAGGCAGGATCCTCTAATCCGATCCTGGCGTGAGGCCGGAGAGGCGAGTGCCTCCGCTTTATAATACTCTCTCGTGGCTCAATTGAGGCCGATCTGATTTAAATTGGAATATATTAACTGTTTTGATGCACACAACAATCCACTGTAGCCAATTTTCTCCCTCTCTGCGCAGTCAAAGCCTCAACACCGTAATTAACAAGGAATGTGTAAAGGAATTAAATGTATTTATTTTAACTGACAAACAGCCACCTAACTCTCGAGCGGTAGCGTTTCTATCCACAAATTCAACGCACCGGGCACGACCATTCCAATTTCCTTCCCTAAAGGGCCATATACTTAACTGGAGCCTATTCCACAAAGGCAGTGGCGTCAACTTATATGCGCTCGTGTGGCCTGAGCCAACCCAATAATTTGTCGTCTTATTAATTTATTATTATTATTATTATTATTATTATTATTATTATTAGAGGAAAGTGCCCTAAACCGGACTCCTCCCCCTAAAGCGGACCCCCGATCTCCTGGCTCTGCATTCTCCTGAACTCTAGCAGGACTAAGTGTAAATAGTAGTTTAGGCTTCTACCACTCTGTAGCGGAGCACACACGTCGCCCGGTTCGCTTGTTGCTTATCAGTCTGCCATTACGTGTTTTGACAGTGGAAAAAGTTTTTACATTGTGCTATACTGGGTGTTCAGTTCAAAATGTGTCATGGCTCGCTGTATGTCGTCATGTGGCTAGCCGATGAGCCTAGAGAATTCAATCTTCCTACACTTCCGCAGAGGCGTATTACCTAAATGCGAGAGAAGTTGCCTAGCAAGTACGGCGTTCATTCTGAAGATTACTTACCGATACGTACGGTAACGCCAGTAGTGGCAAGAATGTGAACTGTTTGGAAACACGTACTGAAGTGAGTTTTTTTCCTTACTGTCGGGATATGGGGAGAGGGTTAAGACGATTACTTACGTATTTGTTGACATTAACTTGGACGGTCAACATGGACACGGAACATTTTGATTTGTATTGTGGAATGTTGCCGTACGCAACCGATGCTAACAAATACCCTGCGTACGACTTGCCCGCGCAAAACACAGTTCGAAAGAGGTTATGGTAGCACACAGACTTTACAGACCGCCATCTGTTGCTACGACATTCAAGTTATACCGTACACGTTCTCAAGTTCAGATTGAACGCCTTGATTAATAGGCAACTTCTCTGACATAAAATCTGAAACTCGCTTCAAATCGCTGACTCACAACAGTGACGTCATGACACACTTTGAAATGAACACCCAGTATTTTTCGTTTTTTCTCCTAGATATTGGGAGGTAAGCCATTCGACCTATATATATTCTTAAATGGTAAGGTTTAAGGTTATTGATTGTCATTAAACCGTTTAATTTAGATGTTTGGTTAAAAATCTACTGAGTTAACAAAATGTTGGCGGCTATAGTGGCGTAAATCGGACCCCCTTCAGTTGCCTAAACTGGACCCCTTATTTTTCATGTTTAAAGCCTACCTGTATTTGTACAAACTCTTATTCTCTTGGAATTCTGTTCCAAATTTCAAGAGGTTAATGGGGAAGGAAGGAACAATCTTTGCAGCGTACATTCAGGGTGGATCCAAATGAACTCCTTCACTCAGTGGTTTCGACACTTCATCGAGTTTGCCAATCTTAAAAAGGAAAAAACCTGTGCTGTTGCTCTTCGATGGCCACTTTAGACACACACAGAATATTGATCTGATCAACTTGCAGAAACAAATCATGTTACCATTGTGTCGCTGCCACCTCACTCTTCCCACAAACTACAACCTGTGGACAAAACTTTCATGGCACATTTTCGGAGGATTGTAAAGGTGAACTTTGGGTCATGTGCGCTATGTACTGGGTTCTGAAAAGGACATGAACATCTGCGTAAAACGTTGGTGCCACTGCACAAAGGTATGGTGTTGTACATTACAAATTACTGATGAAACATGTTGTGAAATATAGAGTTGTATCTTTCTGTTCCACAAAAGAATTAAAGTGTGATGTACAGTAGTGTCAAAAAAAAACCGGACCGACCCTTGTAGCTGATTTCAGAGCCTTGTTCACTCCAGAGCGTCGGTGCATATTCCTTGGACGCGAAACCACCTGTGTAGTTGAACAACAGCCATGCAGCTGGTTACTGTTTTCGTCCGTTTTTTTGCCACATTTTGTTGTTCCCAGCATAATGCTCGTTGATAGTTTGCCATACAAGCCAATAGATGACACTAATAACGATCTTTACCCCCAAACTTAATTGTTACGAAATGACAAACTCTGAAAAATTATTGAAATGCTGCCAAACGTGATTTAATTGTTTCCTTTGAAGGAAATAGAAGCAAGAAAAGATATTCTATAGCAGATATTATTAGGTTTCACCATTATGGTACCGGTATCATAGGCGGAGAGAGAGAACCGTTTCCTTGGGGGGCAAAGCAAAACCATAGAATCCCAATATAAAGAGATTATGGGAGACATCATTTATCTCCTCCCCCCATTATAGCTTGACCTTGGTACAGTATATCGGAATATGATCATTTGTAAAATAAAGTAAAATTGTAACAAAATATACAGATAATTTTACTTTTTTTTCCTCTCCCGAAGGCTTGCACTGCAGCCTGAGGCTTATTGTGCTTACCACTCCTATTCTGTGAATGAATAAGTAGCCGAATGGCCGCGCTCTTGTACAAGTACAGCACGCCCCACCGTGAACTTAACCCGAGCTATTGTACGGATGATGATATGTGAATTAATTACAGTGAAATGAGTCCGAAGTACAACACTGAAAATTACTCAGCAATTCTGTTTTAATTGGTTCAGGGAAAGCCTCAACCAAGCAACTTGTTCCAACCAGGATTTAAACCTGGGCCCGCGCGTTTCGTGGCCAGACATGCTAACCATTACTCCACAGCGGTGGACCAATTTTACATTTACTTTATCTATTTATTTAAAAAAAGCAAGATATCGTATGAAACGTAAATTCTAATTATTTTATTTAATCTCGTCTTTAAGTTTACGGATTATACAGGGATCACTTTTCTTTTTTCTGCATTGTTATGCAGTATGTTATTCATAGTTCTCCAAGTGGCGGCCTGAACACCTGCAGACTTCTAACATATGAGTACAGGCTGTTACAAGAACATTACAGTGCTTTCATTCCTCAAATGAGATATGGAAATTCTTATACATTCAGAAATTTAACATAAATATTATAGTCCAGACACATGATCTGAAGACATTAATTCGTCAATTTATGCACAGAAACTTAATCATAAACAAAAGCAAGAAAAATCTTTTGAATTCAATATTTTCTAACGTTAATGAAAATAAAAGAATTCGGCCAAGTTTGAGTAGGGGCTGTGCCCCCACCATGCCTCCCCCATAACTCTGCTTATGTACAGTATTACCCTAGATCATATATGTAAAAAATAACTCATCGCTATGTTAAAATCGGCAGCACTTTGAAGAGAACAACCGCTAGGATCGCCACCCGTCCGCCGTAAACGAACACGAGATGACAGTACAGTCGCTAATGCAATTCAAATGTGAATTATGATGTGACTCCTTATGTAACAACTAGATGGCAGCATAGTAAACCTTACAAAAGTTGTTGACGTCAAAGCCTATAAGGCCGACCTATCTGTTACATATATGATCTAGGGTATGACGTAAGCTGATCCGGACTATATTTGACTGCAGTCAGATCTCCTACGCTTGTACAGAGTGATTTATATAGAACTGACACATTTCTTTCTTTAATTATTCCGTTGGAAATTCATTCAATGAATCAATTTTAGCACCAAATTAAGCAGAATGTTCTGGAGTTTCGATTCCTTGTCACTAGATGCGCAGATGTTTATGTTTTATTCCTATTGTTGGCAGTACTAGATGCGCAGATGTTTATGTTTTATTCCTATTGTTGGCAGCTGTTTTCGACATTTTGTGTCAACGTGAAAATGCAATACACATTAAATCAACGACTCTTCCTTGTGAAGCAATACTGGATTACGAATTCAATTACAGCTACTCAAACGGCATACCAGAGAGAATTTGGTGTTCGCAATCCTCCCAAAAGAAACACAATACTGGGACTGGTAAACAAATTGGAAACAACTGGATCTCTGGTGAGTGAAAAGGGCAAGCATCGTTCATCTAGGCTTCCCACGGTTGTTGTTGACGTAAGAGCACGACTGGAGCAGTCACCCAAAAAATCATTAAGACGTTTGTCGCAGGAGACAGGGAACACCTACTCAATGTGTCAGAGAGCTGCGAAAAGTGCAGGCCTAAAACCAAGTTTCTTTGACGACCGAATAATTTCCAGGAACCTGTGGCCACCTAGATCTCCGGATTTGACAACGCCGGACTTCTTTCTATGGGGTTACTTAAAAGACAGGGTTTACGCCACACGTCCCCAGACATTGGACGATCTGAAGCACAACATCACACAGGAGATTCAAGCTATTGACAACAGAGTCCTCCAACGAGTGGCCAGTAACATGGAACGACGTGTTGAGTTGTGCCTTATGCAGGATGGAGGACATTTTCAACATTTGCTATAGAGGTAAATAATCTCCCAAAATTCCTCTACATTTTAGGTATAATAAGTTGTCGCTAGCACAATTCGTTTTGAAACAATTAATGAAAGAAATGTGTCAGTTCTATATAAATCACTCTGTACAAGTAGGCGATACGCACCTTGGAATCGCTGCCGAAGTAGATGGGCACGAAGGCGATCCAGATGACGCAAGTCGTGTACATGGCGAAGCCGATGAACTTGGCCTCGTTGAAGTTCTCGGGCACGTTGCGCGTCTTGATGGCGTACAGCGTGCACAGCGCGATGAGGAAGAAGTCGAAGGCGAGCGGCGCGACGACCCCGAGCGGCGTCGTGTTGCAGGCCAGCACCACGCGGTCGAATGTCGGGAACAGCAGCGTCGGCGCTGGCGGCTCCAGGATCAGCATCGTCGCTGACACACCCACCTCCATCCCGATCAGCGTGCATGTTATAAACACCTGCAATAATAATAATAATAATAATAATAATAATAATAATAATAATAATAGTAATAGTAATAATAATAATAGTAACAACAGTAACAATAATAATAATAATAATAATAATAGTAATAATAATAATAATAATGATAATAGCAGTAACAATAATAATAATAATAATAATAATAATAATAATAATAATAATAACAGTAGCAATAATAATAACAGTAGCATTAATAATAATAATAATAATACCAGTAACAACAACAATAATAATAATAATAATAACAATAACAGTAACAATAATAATAATACTAATAATAATAATAACAGTAACAATAATAATAATAATAATAATAATAATAATAATAATAACAATAATAATAACAGTAATAATAATAATAAGATTAATAATAATAACAGTAACAATAATAATAATAATTATTATTTATTTATTTTTATTTATTTACCCTAGAATATTAACGTGCAAAACAACAGTACAAGGCCAATTACAGTTTAGCACAAAATATAAAACAAAACAACAAATGATGGTGATGAAAATGAATGATAGAAAATGGCAGTGACATGAAATACAATCAATATAATAGTCTACATTAATCAATTGACCAAATGCAACAAATAAATAGCACAAATAATATTAAAATTAGTTCAGTGAGATAATTAAAATAATGGCAATTAAATGGAATGAATTACAAATGAATTAATGAAATCATATAAATGAAGCCTGGAATAATATGAGTAATAATATGAGTAATAATAATAATAATAATAATAATAATAATAATAATAACAACAACAACAGTTTAGTAGTAGGTTATTTTACGACGCTTTATCAACATCTTAGATTATTTAGCGTCTGAATGAGATGAAGGTGATAATACCGGTGAAATGCGTCCGGGATCCAGCTCCGAAAGTTACCCAGCATTTGCTCATATTGGGTTGAGGGAAAACTCTGGAAAAAACCTCAACCAGGTAACTTTCCTCGGCCGGAAATCGAACCCGGGCCACCTGGTTTAGCGGCCAGACGTGCTAACCGTTACTCCACAGGTGTGGACTAATAATAATAAGAATAAGAATAATAATAATAGTAACAACACTAATAATAATGGAACTTACAAATCCAACTTTTATCCAGAAAAAAGTATTAAAAATTTGTTTAAAAAAGCAGTAAGATTACCCAACTGAATTGTTGTTTAAACATTTCAAAGTTTTCAATATTAAACAAATGTATTATTTTATTTTATTAAAATATTTTCATAGAAATTTTAATAACTTTGAAAGGTATATACATAAATATAGAACTAAAAATATAAATTATCTGCGTTTGTCTGACCCAAAATGTAAAACCAATGCAGCTTTTTATCATAGCATGAGTCAAGGTCCCAGATTATTAAACAAATTTTATTCCAACATTATTTTAACCACGAATCCTCTCCAAATTAATAAAAAAATTTAAAAAATTTGTATTGGGTTTATAGTTTAGGTTTAAACATATTAAACACTATTTAATCTGCATTCACTCTCAATTCTAATTTTATATTTGTCTGTATTGGAATCCCCTCCTGAGCACGAGTCTTACTCATTCAGGAGTGGGCTAGTTTATCTTTCATTGTATTTATTAACTTGTATTCATTTCAAACCTACTAGCAATAAAACGTAAATAAATAAAAATAAATAAATAAAAATGATACTTACGGCTTTTAGAGAATCCAGAGTTTATTGCCGCCTCACATAAGCCCGCCATCAGTCCCTATCCTGAGCAAGATTAATCCAGCCCCTACCATCTCAAATCCATTTTAATATTATCCTCCCATCTACTTCTCGGTCTCCCAAAAGGTACTCTGACGCCTAGACCCAGATACACAACCGGTCAAAAGTTTTCGATCACCTATCACAACTATGGATTTGTGGTTAAAACAGGGATTTGATTTGAATATTCTATCATATCATAATGCTAGAGAGAGGAAATATTTGTTTTGTTGGTCTATTTAGTTTTTCCGATGTGTTTGTACATTGAAATAAAGTATATAGTTGTTTTCATAGCTGATCGAAAACTTTTGACCGATAGTGTAATACTGGTGACAGACTACAGTCACTAATCCCGATTATCAACCTAATCGCGATCGGGTTTGTAGTGTGTCACCATCCTGATCGCGATTAGGAGCTAAATCCTGTTTCCAGAACAAGATAATCGCGCTGAGGCACGGCCCAGTGGACGAAAGTAACATTTTAGTAATCTCTGGTTTCGAATCACCTTGATTTATATTTTATTTTATTTTTATTTTAAATCCACCACCAACAGAAGCAGGCTTCCAATTACAGGTGGCTTACACAGATACATACACAAAATACATAATAAGAGAGAAAAAAACAACAACAAAACAAACAACACAAGCAAAAGAAAGAAAATACATGATGGTAATAGATGCTAGAATATTATAATATTACAGTTAATATAGTGCCAAATGTCAATATAATGATGCAAAATTATTTAAAAAACTTGAGTAAAAACATTATAATACACTTCTTCATAATTTAAATATGTAAGGAAATACAATGCTTTTTAATATTGTATGAAATTTTTCAATTGCTAAACTGAAATCCAAATGAGAATCACAGTTTAAAGACAGAGAGTTGTAAGTATTACACATAACAAACAATGGAGAGTTCTGGAAGAAAACAGTTCTAGGAATAGGAATAATAAAAGGTTGCCTATGACGTAATTCTGTTCTTTTTACATTGAACTGAAGAAAATCACAGTTATTCAATATACCATTAACAGTCTTATAGAGTAAAATTTGCCTATTTATTAATCGTCGAGATTTTAAAGTTTTATAATTAAATTCAAAAAGTAACTGATTATATGAAATTTGCTTGTCATAAGACGATACGTGATATTTTTAAAAATATAAATAACGTAAAAATCTTTTCTGTATCCTTTCTGTTTGCATCTGATGGGACTGGAACTGAGGTGACCATATTAACTGATTATATGAAATTTGCTTGTCATAAGACGATACGTGATATTTTTAAAAATATAAATAACGTAAAAATCTTTTCTGTATCCTTTCTGTTTGCATCTGATGGGACTGGAACTGAGGTGACCATATTACAGACGCATACTCTAGCTTACTTCTAACCATAGTTTTATAGAGAGTATCAATAGTATTTATATTATTTAGGAAGTCGTGATAGCTTCTGCTGTGGAATTTTGTTACCCCTTCCATTGTATTATATGAAATAGAAACGAAAATGAATGGCTAAAAAATTAATTTGTCTTCTATTAGAAGTAGTGGAGAAATTTAATGCAGATGTGAGAAAAATAAAAAGAAATGTATTAACAAATGACAGACGAATTATTCATATTTCATATATATATATATATATATATATATATATATATATATATATATATATAGAGAGAGAGAGAGAGAGAGAGAGAGAGCAATAGAAGACTGCTAAAAGATGTTTCATTTCAATAAATAATGGATTACAAACTGGAACTGGTTTCTTTTTCAGATTTTCAATTTGTCTCCATTACGATGCTATCGTTGAGGTTAGGGTTGATTTTAAAAATATGTTTTATTACAAAATAATATAAATTTTTGGCATGATGATATAAATTTTATAGGTTATATAAATAGTAATTATATAAATTGTATCAGTTTACATTGTAAAAAGCATGTAACAATTTTAACAAATAAATTCCCATATCAAGCTGCATGAAAAAAAAAAAAAAAAAAAAAAAAAACATCAAAAGAAAGTATGAACTTTGCGTGTTGTCCAGGAGGAAACAAACATATACGTAGGAACATAGAGAAAATTGTTTCCTCTATGGTAATTCAGCTGTTGACCAGACGGGACCAAGCGTGACATAGTGTGTCACCACATTTTCGGTAATCGCAATCGGGCCTGATCGCGATTAGTACTGTAGTCGGTCACCAATTTCAATGGTAAAGGCTGGTTCACAATAAACCGGAAACGAGAATCGGAACGAAAACGAAAACGGTAAAATTGTTAAAATGTGTACATTTAAATGTGAGCATTCACAATTAACGAAAAGCTTGCCGGAGCCCGGAATCGGGAACGGAGAGTTGGCCAAGTTTCAACTTTGGCGTTCACGTTTCTGATCACAGCCCACTAGATTCATTCTATTGCCATCTAAAAGCTATTTTATCGTCGTATATTTTGTAGCAAGAAGACTGTGACATAACCTATGCATTATTTTGTTCTGTGCTGTGCATCATGGAGCAAGTTTTATTTGATGAGATTCTAATATTGAGTGTTGAGGAAAATCCTCACGTTTACGATAAGCGGCGCGCCTCGTATAAAGATGAGAAAATGGAGAAGAATACGTGGCTTTCAAAAGCTGCATCTTTGAACACCGATCGTAAGTGAATCATATTTTATTACTGTATTGGTTGTATTACACACTACATATTCATGCTTCAATTCAATAACTACTGTTGTGTTCATTTTTGTTCTATTACAAATGTTTCTTCTCTAATTATTTTACGTTATGGTAGACTTAAAAATAGGTTGTGGTAATAAAGAAGCATGGGCATATTTATAGTACCATACCTAATGAAATGTTTCAGTCGAAATTTCGAAGTTGGTTAACCTGTGTTTATGTTGGCTGCCTTGTACTCATGAGAGAACGCCATTGGTCAATTATACACAAATAACATCAGAATGCGTAATATCGACTTTACATATCGTTATTGACATGCATATCGATATGCATAGTCGTCTACGTTCTCGGTTTATTGTGAATAAAAAATGTTCATATTCACGTCCTCTGCTTCTCGTTTTCATTCTGGTTCTCGGTCCCTGTTTATTGTGAACCAGCCTTTACTCACCGGCAGAGATATAAAGCGAGATGGCGGACTCTCACCTGAGCGGCAGCAGACATGAAGCGGGGCTTCCGGGTAGGGAACCTCTTCTTGGAGCCTGCCAGGATGCGAGCGATGCGGTTGGTCTTGGTGAGCAGCGAGGCGTAGATCATGGCGAAGCTAAGTCCGGGCAGCAGGCGGGACAGCGAGCAGGACAGCCACGAGGGCTGCGCCAGGATGGGGAAGGTGGCGGCGTGGCTCAGCGTCATGCCGGCCAGGATCAGGTAGCTGAGCTCGCGCGTCGACGACTTCACCACGGGCGTGTTGTTGTAGCGCACGAACACGGCGCCTGCGAACGCCGTGGACAGGAAGCCCAGGCACGAGAAGGCGATGGACACGATGGCCTGCGTGTCCGACCACTGCACGAACTCCGCCGGGATCTCCTCGCAGTCTGCGACAACAACGTTGATCACAGGCGGTAAGTGGGATAATCAGACAAGGGAACATTCTGCGGTAACTGAGTGTTCTAGATCAGGGGAGTTTGACTCTTTTGATTAGAGTCCTGCGTTTGATTACCTAAAGGAGGCCTTCACAAGGTTTGCGCTCTCCGAGCCGGCTCACAGCTCATGAGCGGAATGCAGATATTAGCTGCGCTCTGTATAGGGTGGACTGGAAGAAGGGATGATCTCGTACAAAATATACACAAAAGGAAGTACTATTACGAGTGCTTATGAAATGAATTCCCTTTCAGTGTTTTGCAAAACTATCTTGGACTATTATTAATCAATACTAATAAATCTGTAGCCGAAATTTTTCTGGTAATTTTAGATTTTCCAAAAATAATTGGTCCTAACATATATAATTAACCACCCTGAAACAGAAAATCGCTTTTTTGAAATTTTTGTTTGTATGTCTGTCTGTCTGTCTGTCTTTCTGTATGTTTGTTACCTTTTCACGCGATAATGGCTGAACGGATTTCGATGAAAATTGGAATATAAATTAAGTTCGTTGTAACTTAGATTTTAGGCTATATGGCATTCAAAATACATTATTTAAAAGGCTGTTATAAGGGGACCTGAATTAAATAAATCGAAATATCTCCCTTATTATTGATTTTTGTGAAAAATGTTACATAACAAATGTTTCTTTGAAAATAATTTGCGATAAGTTTTATTCCTTGAAAAATTTTGATAGGACTGATATTTAATGAGATAAATGAGTTTTAAAATTAAAATAACTGCCATCTAAGGCCGTGTAATGAATTAAAAAACAAATGACTTCGTCTATAAGGGGCCTTGGACAGCAACAATCGAAAGCTACGAAAGATAGCCTACAGACAGTGTTTCTGTGTTTGTATGAAGCTAAATTAACCGATTTGTATAATTAATTATTAATTCACCATTGAAAAGTGTAGTTTCTTTATATGGACATAATGCTATAATGTTATCACAGTAACTTCTGAGTGAATCGAGGACAGGTAAGATTAAAATAGATTCTTATGCACAGAAAACTTGATAGGCTATTCTGTATATTCGTTTCCTGTATTTCCTAAACTAATTTTTATGACCAAATGAGTGGTCTCTGGATCAAAATGATCGCATTTTAATTTTTTAATTCAATTTAAATTAAGTAACATAATAAACGATTTATCCTTCTATCAAACACGAATGTTCCCTGGATCAAATGTCCTATTTTAATTATATAATTACTTTATATTTATTTCTAACGAGTGCAGCGGAGCGCACGGGTACGGCTAGTTAAAAAATATTTATTTTACAGAAATAATAGAAATTCTATAGCTACTCAGCCTAAATGTACAATATCATTTTGTTATATTTTTATTTATCAGTACATCAAAACGAGGTTTTATGCTGTTGGCAGCTGGAAGGAACAGTAGCCTACTGATCATAATGAAACATCAGTTACAGAAGTTCGATGTCTGCCTTTATTAAAGTTGATTATAGAAAACAGGTGCTCACAAATATAAATGTTGAGCCAAATATAGCAATCATTTTCACAGCCGTCCACACCGCGTCTAGCCGCGAAACCAGGTGGCCCGGGTTCGATTCTCGGTCGGGGCAAGTTACCTGGTTGAGGTTTTTCCGGGGTTTTCCCTCAACCCAATATGAGCAAATGCTGGATAACTTTCGGTGTTGGACCCCGGACTCATTTCACCGGCATTATCACCTTCATCTCATTCAGACCCTAAATAACCTAAGATGTTGATAAAGCGTCGTAAAATATCCTACTAAAATAATAAAAAAAATTCACAGTCAGCCTGTGTAGTCGTGGATATTACTACTACTGTTTAGTCTTGTAAAACTCAACCAGGCTAGTAGTATTATTCAAACGATCTTTAGCCCTTAGGTCACAATGAAGATCAATAAGTTCGAGCTCTAAATCGTTAAATGTTAAGTTCCGTCTTTTAGACTCCTCCATACTGTATTGTAGCAGTAGGTAAGCAACGTGAAACAGTTACTGAGAATAAGCCTACACACTGCACTCCACTAGATAACTGAGTGGTCGTTCCTCTCTCTTCTACCTATAGCAAGTCTATGTCATTCTGACGTATCTTCCTCTCCGTTTCGGCGAGCGGTAAAAACAGCCCTCCCGCTCCGAAGGAGCGCGCGCGCTCGTTCAGCGCTGTTTGTGCAGGTATGACCTAAAGCCTTCAAGCAACAGTGTAAGTATGTATGGAGTAGAGATAAACAAAAGTAACTGCCGCTCTCGCTCGCTGTTGCACTTGTCTTTCGAGTCTCGTCTCGTAACTCTCGTGCGCTTCGAGGCTTGCTCATCATTCTCGAAATAACATTTGATCGGCGTGAAAAGATTTCGTAACTTTAAATAACATGAATGAAAGAAATGCATTTATTGATTACACACAATTATACAAACTCATGTACACAATATCCTTCGCACGACAAAAATTGTTATTATTACTAGGCTACTGTTACTATGAATTATCAAAATTACAACTAATTTGGTAGTTTTTTAATATACTTCACTCCCACCCTCTCTAATAGTAAACTGCCAACCGTCCTCCATACTGAACCAAGGCTACGTATGCAGTCAAAGTCGCCTTACGGTCATGAGTTGGTGAGTATAGTACGTTCCAGAAATATGTTCGCGTTTTCCAGTGACGAAAGAGCTTTCAATAGTCAATCATATTTTCGTACAGGTCCGTCGTCCGTTTGCCTACGTCGCATTCCGGTTTCCCCCACCTGCTTCTACTCGCCCCTCTGTAAAGGCTAGTGGCTGGGCTGTCTTAGCTCTTTTCTGAAAATATTAATTTCTGTTAGGAATTGGACGTCTACGTAATATTATACAACTGTTTAAAATAACTTAAATAAAAGGGCCTCGTTAAGTAATTAACTGTCACGTGATTTCCCCCCTTTCTACGATCCTGCGACATAACCATTTGGACGGACAGTTGATAGCATGTCTGAGTAATTTTATCTGTGCGGGTCGGTCAGAAGTGAAGATTGAATTTACAGTACGTAAGGTACTCTTTTATAGAGGCACAGAATTATTTCAACATGAGTTACTAGTACGAAGGACGAAAGTGGTAATTGGAATTAGATGCAATAGTCTATAGTGCAGTAATAAAAAAAAAAACTAAATCCTGTATCGAAAAGAACGATCACCATTTTCAAAAATGTGTTTAAATATCCATATTATGATTATTTTTCAATTTAACTTCATTTTCTATATTGTACGCTAATGTGCTGTAGACGAAAGTGGTAATTGGAATAGATGCAATAGTCTATAGTGCGGTAATATACAAAAAAAAAAACTAAATCCTGTATCGAAAAGAACGATCACCATTTTCAAAAATGTGTTTAAATATCCATATTATGATTATTTTTCAATTTAACTTCATTCTCTATATTGTACGCTAATGTGCTGTAGACAGTATAATATACACTGCATAATGAATACGTTCGCATGGATAGCTCAGTTAGTGAGTAAAAATACTTATTATTAATAGTGTACTGTATTTTGATTAAACAAAAACGTAATGAAAATTATCAAATTCAAAATCGCGATATTTCCTGGTTTACGTAAATGGATGAACTACTTTTCTCCCCTCCTATACCTGATAAAGAGATTTTTTTGTATTTTACGCTAGTATCATCGAACTCCAGTCGTGGAAAGGGGTAGCAAACGATGTTTCCGGTTCTCAACCGTTAGTCCAAAGGTATAGCCAGGTTAATATTAGAAATGTTAGTAAAAATAAAATGATGTCCCTGTACTTCATTATTGTTGTTACTAAATCCAAGTGGTATTCCTGTTGTCCACCGACGTACACACACACAGGTACACAAATAAACAGATGTAGACACACTGTTCGGTGCATGAGGGACGACTCCCTGGTCACTGAAGCGTGGTCTGTTGACTTGCAACTACCTCTGCATACGAATCTATATGATCATTGTACACCTAACTTGAATTCAAAGTAACCAAACGCAGGCCTCTACTTATGATGCAAGCTGTATCCTAATGGAAGTTCCATAGTTTGCCGCATTGCTGTTGGAGAGTTGCTAACAGTGTTTCTTTAGGTAATGGGTGTTAAAAGACTCGTTAGTTTTATAATAGTGATATTATTTAACTATAAAATCTTCTTTGGTAGACTCGATTTAAAATTTCAGTTGGATACCACTTTTGTTTCAAATGATCTTCCTGTCTGTCAGTGTACAGCAATGTCCGAAAGTCTTGTCACTCCCTTATTTGTACGTTGATGTGCATCCATTTCGAACATGTCATAGCAGATGTGTGACAATGGTTGATACTTTACGTCCCAGCTTGTTTAGTGATCCAGAACATCAGTATGGGACCATCATTGTCGCGGCACAAAATGATGCGGTGCATATCCTGTGTGAAACTTTCCGCAGCAAAGACGGTGTGATTTCCCTTTGGGAAATAATTAAGCAGCATGTCTCGAAACAGTCGATACCAGACAATTGAAGATTTGAAGAAACCTGTTAGGGAGGCATTCAGGAAACGCACAGGATCGAACCCGCAACCTTGGGCATAGAAGGCCAGCGCTATACCAACTCGCCAACCAGGTCGACCAATAATAATAATAATAATAATAATAATAATAATAATAATAATAATAATAATAATAATAATATCGGGAATTAATTCAGTAGTTTCTCAAAATACGCCATGAAATGTTTGAAATATCTAAAAAAATAACCCTTGACGTTACTTACGGTTCACTCTGTATATGAAAAAACATAATTAGAAAATTTAACAACTCGTTCAAAATTATGAAGAAACTAAAGTGACATATTCATATAAGGGAGCAATGGTGACTCGGTCACAATATGATAACACGCTAGAAATACCACTGCACACATCATCTCTTTATTCTTCATCTTTCACTGTTGTTACTTCTCGTCACTGGAATTCTCTGCCGCCTGAAGTCAAGGGCTGCCGAACTTTAATTTCCTTTAAATGTAAATTAGAAAAATAGCTTATGATGAGTTGCCGGACCTAACGCGTTGCAAAATATTTAATGGAATGTGTTCCACTGTATTTATTTTCAATTTTTGCTTCTTATTTTTATTATCTAAATCGTGATTATTTATCACTTAACACCAGTATGTATCCCAATGTGTTGCTTTTTTATTATTAATCTATTTTGTTTGTATATTTTATTCAATTGTCGGTTTCTAGTTTAATTATGTGAATCATACTTAATTGTAATCTAATACTAATATGTATACTAATGTGTTTATTTTTATTTTTACTGTGTACATTTTTATTGAATTATCTGCTTCTGTTTTTATGTGATTCGTATTTGATTCTAACAACATTAATATGTATTACATTATATTTATTTTTATTTTATGAGGTAAATTTTTATGTAACTACCTCTTTTCATCTCATTATGTACCTAAATTGTATCAGTATGTAATTACTTAATTCCGATTCAGTTGTATGTACAACTATGTAAGCACGTTTTAATCCTGGTTGAGTGTAAGAGAAGGCCTTACGGCCTTAACTCTGCCAGGTTAAATAAAGCCACTATTATATATAATTTATTTCCAAGAAATAGTCTGCCCAGGCATCCTGGGTTGCCAAAAACACAGAATAACACACATATAAGAATAGTAACGATTACAGTAAAATAGATGAGTCAAATTGAAATGTGAACTAGGAGCTTAAATTTAAGAAATAATAAATTTGTACATATATTTGTAACAATCACACACTAACGAATAGAAAAGGGGGGGATTATGATATTCCGTATAAATGATTTTTCAGAATTGCCACAGACCCTTTAATGGTTGAAGTAATTATTTTTGGAATGATGTCATGGATTCCAAATGTTTTGATAGTGTTTACAGTTGATCGTGAGATGGTGCCCCTCGCTCCGATCATTAAACCATGTACTTCCCAGGTGTCTTCCATCTGATATTTTTCTCGAAAATACGGAACAGTAGGCTCATAAATTTGTTGTTCCTCTTTGTTGACCTCAGATGGTTGTGTCTAGCTCATCTCAAATCTAACAGTTGGGTCCAGTATAAAGCCTTTACTATCAGTCTTGTCTAGAGCCACGATATCCGCTCTTCTAATTCCGCCGCCTTCAGACGCAACGCAGTGCACCTCTTCATGGACCTCGAAGGACTTGTTTCGAAGGGCTTGTGCTATTAGTTTTCGGATGTTATGATGGCGTGAATTTCTCAGGAGTTCTCCATGCTGACAGGATCCTAGGACGTGTGCTAAGGTTTCAATCTCGTTGCAGTATCTGCAACGGAAACCGTCCAAGGATCTCCCATGAAGACTTGTCACTGGTGCTACGTTAGCATTCATCTTAATTGCGTCCCGCCATTCAGAGGAAGACAGACCGTCCTTAGAAAAAATCCATTTATTTCCGGGAGTATATTCTTGAAATATTATTATTATTATTATTATTATTATTATTATTATAAAATTACAGAAAAAGATTTATTCCTCTGTGATGTCGTATTTGTTCACCTCAAATTTCAAAAGGCGTTCCGGGTATTGAATCCTTCTTCCTTCTGCAACAAATCTTCATCTGAACCACAGCAAACGATACTTGCAGTCTCTGTCCCAGAATCCTCCGCTCTGCTACGCGACACATATTACTTGTCTCCGGTCCTCGTGTGCATTTGTGCCGAGTAAGGGATATGCAGCCCGGAGTTTTATGATCTCGCCATATGTTTGTATCCTCTATAGACAAATGCAATCTGTTTCATCAAAGGACGAGAGACATTTGGATGTGAATTTCTTTCCTGATGTGTCTTCATCTCAAGTCTAGTAAAATTACAGCAATTCATTTCTTTATACTTAAACGTACAGTAAGTTATTCCTCCGTAATAAATTAAAGTTACAGGCATCTTTGATTACAGAAAACCTACCACGGAGAAAACGGAAATATTGTAACATCTGTAGACATGTCTATAGATAATAAGGTGGGTGCTCCTGTTATGGCCATGTTCCTGATATGGCCACCCCCATATTGTGAGTTAGTTAACCAAAAAATCCACTAAATTGCAGCAGCATCCAGTGAAAGGGCATCCTGGTATGTCACTTGATCGTTTTCCATCCAGTCAGGTTCAGCAATATGGCGTCAGTTGCCTGTTTTGCGGTTTTCATGTGACCTCTTCTTATTTTTCTCTCTAAGTCTCCTTTGTTTTATGCATGTTTTTCAAAGACTTGTTTCATGAAAACCATCGTACTCCATTCAGTTTTTAATGTTCTGTTGATTGGTGTTGTAGTTGATGGCGTATCTTTTACGAGTTGTTCATAATCAAATGATTTTCGTGAAAGCTTACCTGCTCCTGATATGGCCATATCAAATGGACCATGGCCATATCAAGTTCATTTCACTTTTATTTTTTACCTGACAAATTTGCATGCATTATAGCTCGGATTACGCAAAAATTTTGTATTTTAAGAAAACAACTTATTTTTTTATGGAAAAACCTGTTTTGACTACACTTTTGAATTATAAAAAAGATTATTAAGTGTTATTTTTATTCATTTTACACCAAAATTATTTAATTTTAGCACAACTGCGCTATCAGACTGAAAATAATCACGATTTGTAGAACATGGAACAAGGGTGGCCATATCATGTGCACATGTTCCTGATATGGCCACTAGGTAGACTTCTGGAATTTGGGACTTTTTGGACAATTAAAGCTATTTTTATGGGGAAAGGAAATTGTTTTAAGAAAGTCCATTAGACTGAGAACGAGTAAGAAAAAAGTGGTTTACATTTTTTTTTAAATGGCGGCTAGAAAAATTCTCAAACCTTAGCATGGCTATATCAGGGACACCTACCTTATAATATGAAACAAGATATTACTGTAAATCTACTCTGCTTTGTAGGTTTCACTTCTCTCACCTATAGTTAGATCCAACCACCCTCCAAAAGAACACACAGATTAAAATAAAAATGACACTAACCTAAACAGACATAAAAGTGTATAATTGAATATCCCTTCCTCAGTTCGTGTCACAAACTTCAACAGCTGAAGTTCTAATCTGTCTCGCCTTCTAGAGGAACACATTTGCAAAAAAATATTTTCTCAACTTCACTCCTTGTTCCATATGAATGAATTTCTACCACTTAGTCTAAAAAGAATCTTATTCAGACGCTTGTAATGCCCCATTTTGATTATTGCGATTCCTTGCTAACTAATGTAAGTTCACTCTTAGCTGAGAGACGACAACGTGTTCATAATGTGTGCATACGATTCATCAGCAATACTCGTAAATTTGACCATATAACACCTTCCCTCCAGTTGCTTTCATGGCTGCGTCTGAAGGAACGAAGGACAATACATTCACTATCTCTTCTGTTTAGAATCATGCATACTTCTACTTCGAATTATCTGTTATCGCGCTTTCAATTTCTTGCAACTCTTCGAAACCGACATCAAGCACTTCTTTCTACCCCTCATCATAGAGCGTCTTTATACTCATCTTCCTATACTGTAGAAATACCTCGCCTCTGGAATTCGTTACCTAATGACGTCAGGGACTCCCGGACTTTATCACAATTCAAAATTAAATTGGAAAATTTTGTCATAGTTAACGTTTTTAGGTATTGCTAGAAGTATTTATTTGTGTTTTTTTCTTTTTCTTTTTTAATCTAGATTAAAATTGCAAGTTTCTTGTTTATGTTAGTTAATTAGTTAGGATACAATTAATTATGATACTTAAACATCTCATTTAAAGTTTGTGTGACTGCAACCTGTGTACATTTTTGTGTGGCTTTACTTTGTTTATAGTGTTTTTTTTTCTCTCTCTCTCTTTATTTCTTGTGTAGCTTTATTTTGTATATAGTGTATTTTTTCTGTTTATGTCTATTATTGTATTTGTATTCCTGGTGTTGCGGAAGAGAAGGCCTGATGGCCTTAACTACACCAGAATAAATAAATAAATAAATAAATAAATAAATAAATAAATAAATAAATAAATAAATAAATAAATAAAAGTAAACAAATAAATAACTAAAAAATAAATAAATACATAAACAAAAAAATCCAGTCGTTTGTTCGCATTCTCTATTCCCCATCAGGTTAAGACATGCACGCGAACTCCTATTCTGACTTAGCATCGAGGGTGGTAGATATTTTCTCTGGATGTGTTCCGATTCGATACATTGCAATAAAATATGTGTCCAGGAGTCCTTTTCTCCGCACAGTGGACAAAGACGCTCCCCTTTCTTCGTTGACAATTTTATTACCCTTCCATGTCCCCAATCTTAGCCACGCTAAACCTGCTCTGCTGTATTTGTTACAAGAGTTTATATAGTCACACCTCTAAGCATGAGATCAATCTGCCTGCTTTGTATTTTGTATTTCTGTACAGCTCAACCAATGAATTTTGTATGTAGCTTGTAAATCGAATTAATCTACTTCATATGTATTGCATATTTTCTACAGCTTAATAGATGAAAATTATCATATTTTTGTATCTGCTTTTTTAACAGCAAAAATATAATATTTTATTGTCGGACCATCGGATCTGTGCCCCTTCAGCGCTGTCGTCGTTCTTGGAAAAGTTAACGCCTATACTCACTCTATTCCATACGCTTTCCTCCCACCACGTTAAACAGCAGGCCACGAACCTTGCCGAATAGGGTTGTTGCCAAACTTCCGTCAAACGGTGTCATAAATAACTGGTCCTCCATACTACAATATTGTTTCTTCCAATCAAAATACATCTTTATTTCTACATTTTTTAAACCTAAATCCCATGTCTCGAATCACTTTCCGTAGTTTTTCTCTCCAACCTTGGAAATTATTACTTCTCTCGCAAGCTTCAGTAATTTCTTCAATGTTGAAACTTATTTCTGAACGGTATAAAATTCTTGTATCTTTCTTCTTAAAATACATCGGTTCATGTCTCCTACAATAATTAAAAGTTCCCTTGGTCTGTTCTTCCCTAGTGATTCTAGCTTTTCATCTCCTGCACAGACTCCCTCTCTCCTGATTTTCTTTATTAGGAGCTCTGACCTGTCTATATAAATTACATAAAATGTTGTATTATTAGTATTAGTTAAGTAAGTAATTTTAATACTTAATCAATTGAAATAAAATAAGCCTCATCTGTGATATCAGTTGCTCTTTTTGTTGCCTGATTTATAGGAAACATATTGACCTGTTTGTTTCTCTTCATCGCAAAATGCTATTACGCACTTGCTTAATAATATTTCTTTCGCCACTCCGTGCTACAGTTTTCATGTTGAGTTGACAACACTGGGCTGCAAGTGCAAATATTGTAAACTGTCCCGCAAGAAGGTCAAAATTGTGAGTAGTGAGGGACAGAAAGGGAGAGAGATAGAAACGAGATAGGAATGCAGGGAGAGAAATGAATTACCGAGGCTGAGAAGGAATTAAGAGTTCAGTTCGCATATCTTACGGGGGCACAGATCCGATGATCCGACCAGCGAATAGGGATTATAAAGAATGGACACTTCGCCTCGGTACCTTTGATGTAGCCGGACTGATTTCAATGACCTTCAAGCCAGCTAAAGCGTGAGATTCTGCTTTCTCCCTAGAGTTGGCGCTGACATCACACCAGCTAGCAGTCGACACAGCAGAAATATAACACATATAATTAATATATCTAAGCACATTATGTACTCAAAATAAATTGGATCCATAAAATAATAAATCCGTCATTAACTGTAATGTCTAGACTCTAGAGTTCCTTTGTAATGAGAGTTGAGACGTTCAACCCAACAACAATATGTAATGATTTGATAGCGCTGAAAATGGAAAAACAAAACTCTTACGAGAAGTAAAACCATATACCTATATTATATTACATACAAATATTAAACGAATTCGATACTTAATTTTATAATGTATTATAATATTTTATAATATAATTTATGATATCTGAAATATAAAATATTATTATTACAACTAGTTTGTCACTGAGAAATAAGGAAAAGCTGTTAACTTGAATTTATCTGAAGCAAAGCGTTACTGGATTATGCAATAAGGTAGGCGATGTTTGGATCCTGTGTCTCAACTCTATTCTCAATTATTATCGTAGCGTATGCTCGATTACACTAATCTCTAGCGCTTGAAAGTGGAACTATACGCTGGCGCACAGAGAAAAAAAACAGGAAAATTCTCTCAGTGTCTATTCTTTATAATCCCTCTTCGCTGGTCCGACTGTACAGGAGAATATATGGCAAATTTTTAAACCGTTACTTGTAATATATTTACAGAACTTTTCAATAAATTTCCTGACGATGATGATGTTGACTATGATGATAATGATTATGATGATTAATATTATTACTATTATTATAATCATTATTATTATTATTATTAATGGAAAAATTCAAATATCTTGGAGCAACGGTAACAAATATAAATGACACTCGGGAGGAAATTAAACGCAGAATAAATATGGGAAATGCGTGTTATTATTCGGTTGAGAAGCTCTTATCCTCCAGTCTGCTGTCCAAAAATCTGAAAGTTAGAATTTATAAAACAGTTATATTACCGGTTCTTCTGTATGGTTGTGAAACTTGGACTCTCACTCTGAGAGAGGAAGATAGGTTCAGGGTGTTTGAGAATAAGGTGCTTAGAAAAATATTTGGGGCTAAGCGGGATGAAGTTACAGGAGAATGGAGAAAGTTACACAACATAGAACTGCACGCATTGTATTCTTCACCTGACATAATTAGGAACATTAAATCCAGACGTTTGAGATGGGCAGGGCATGTAGCACGTATGGGCGAAACCAGAAATGCATATAGAGTGTTAGTTGGGAGACCGGAGGGAAAAAGACCTTTAGGGAGGCCGAGACGTAGATGGGAAGATAATATTAAAATGGATTTGAGGGAGGTGGGGTATGATGATAGAGACTGGATTAATCTTGCACAGGATAGGTACCGCTGGAGGGCTTATGTGAGGGCGGCAATGAACCTTCGGGTTCCTTAAAAGCCATTTGTAAGTAAGTAAGTTGTATTATTATTATTATTATTAATATTATTATTATTATTATTATTATTATTAACTTAGTATTACTTATGCCATCCTTATAGAGTTCCATTTTGTGACGTAATATTGGTAAAAATATATGTAACGATCAAAGGTTCTCAGAAAAAAAACATGATATAAATGTTCACCAATAGACCGTAATCGTTGTGATTTTAAATGGCACTTTTCGCCTCTTACAGATATTTTAGAAAAAGTGACGCGTTTAAAGAAGACTTCAGATTACCTGTCTTATTGGCATTCGGCAGATATCCGGCGGGACAGGCTTCGCAGGTGGTGTCATCCTTCAGGAACTCGTTGTTTTTGCAAGCGACACAAATCCAGCAGCATTTCTGCTCCTGTCCACCAGTCTGGAAGTTCTGAAAAATAAAACATGAACATGATATTCTTCTAAAATTCTAATATTGCAATGAAAGATACAAATAACAAAATACCAGATCAATTATGGTCTGTCTGCAATTATTTTAATATACAGTCTGATCCGTTTGGGTATGGATAGTATTAATTTATAATAATAATTATTATAAAGCTATTATGATAGTAGGAAAAATTTCTTGCGGGTTTTATTATGATTAAACGATGGGAGTTTCCATATATGACAATCAACAATACATAATCTGAAAGGACAAATGAAAATCGTAGATGATTAAAATGGCTAGTACAAATCAACAGCGGGCACAGAATATTCCGAATCTCACCGGACCGGTGGACATCAATGACGTCACGCTGCAGCGAAATGGGAACAAAACTGCTGGAAGGTTCGATGGTTAACATGGCGGCTGTAGAAGTTGTTGTTTGTGCTACGCTAGCAAGATTTTGCGAAATTTCTGTACTGTCATCTCGTTCAAAGAAAAGAAAGCATAAACAATTTATTTCTGCACCGGTAGTAATAACTGGTCCGTTGACATGTTCGCTCATAAGCCATTAACATATTGTTTTTACGTTGTGCTCATTACAAACAATACAGCAGAACTAAAGCTGAACACAACGCCATGACACAACAGTGCACGATGTCATTCGTCTGCTAATTACCGCCCTTTGCGAGAACCAATCACATTCAGTGATGGACTTCGCCACCACCTCTGCAAGCTGATGAAACCGGTGCGACACAGGTGGAGCATCAGTGACGTCATCGTTGGAATTCGGAACACCGTGATGCCATCGGATTGCTCAGCGCTTAGATTCGGAATACGCTGACAATGTGTTCTTTGGTATGCCAAATTTGAGAGTGTTAAAAGAATTCAATGGGAATTTCGACGTGAGTATGGTGTGCGTAATGTACTTATTTACGATTCCATAATGTTGTGGTATCGAACATTTGTAAAAACAGGTTCTGTATTAAAAAACATGCAGACAGTCGTAGGCGAAACCCAGTACGAGAAGCAGCTATCTCTTGGCTTGGCCCCCAAAGTCCCCAGATCTAACCCCCCTGATTTCTTCGTGTAGGGTTTTGTTGAAGACATTGTCTATTCACAGAAACCCAGGAACATTGATGATCTGAGAGTAAAAATTACTCAAGCTTTTCAACAAATCACCCTTCTTATGTTACAACGGACATGAGTTGAACTGCATCACCGTTATGAGTTGTGCAGGGTGCGCAATGGGGGTCATGTTGAGCTCTGAGGAATCTCCCATCTTTCAATGTTGTATGCACAAAGTTTCAACAAATAAAGTTCAATAGTAAATGTTTTACCGTGGAGGCTACTTACGAAATGTAGTTTTTAAAAAGTAATCAGACATTAATAAATTGCATTGTACTGGATTACTTCCAGTATATATGTTTTCTTTTAATTCGTCCTGAGTGTCCCACAACAGAGCTATAAAAACCGTCATATCCCACTGCCGCACTCTATATGACATGACATGACATGACATAATATGATATATTATAATATAATATAATATAATATAATATAATATAATATAATATAATATAATATAATATAATATAATATAATATAATATAATATAATATAATATAATATAATATAATGTAATATAATATAATATATTATAATATAATATAATATTAGTACATTACGCAACGAGCCCATAACGGTAGTAATTACAACGCAAGTATGTTTGTTTATGAAACGAGCGCAAGCGAGTTTCATAATTTTCGTACGAGCGTCTTAATTACCATTATAGGCAGGTTTCATACGACTCTTTATCCTCGAACATATTTCTAACTTGAAATTATTCAAAAGTATTCATGTCATGGTTATGTAAGTGAGTAGCGAACAGGCCTGAATTGTGAGATGTGCGCAGACGCGAAAGTATTGATTTTTTTCCGAGGCCGAATGTCATTGACCTTGATATAACGTAGAGAATAAGATGAACATTAGTCTTGATATAACCTGGAAATTGATTTAAAATTGAAAAACAAGATGACAAATTGAATTTATTTGAATATTATTTACAATTAACGCTAATTATTATAGTAACGGAACATAACCTTCTGCGACAGTATTGGATTTCCAGCCTCCGTGACTTTTCGCTAATTGTCTTTCGATTGCATATCCGAGAATAATCGATGCTTGCGGTTTTATAATGGTACAAAGGTGATTTGTCATTGGCTGAACACCTGAACTTTAATGAAGAAGTGTACTTTAATGAGGTGCATTAAACGGCTACTACCAGGTGTATAATTACTACATTTCGGCATGGTCGAGCATAAAATATAATATAACACAATATAGTATACTATAGTATAGTATACTATAGTATAGTATAGAATAGTATAACACAATACAATATAATATAATATAATACAATATAAAATAATATAATATAGTATGGTATAGTATAGTATAGTAAAACACGACACAACACAATACTATACATATTACTGTAGTATAGTATAGAATAGTGTAACACAATACAATATAATATAATATAATATAATATAATATAATATAATATAATATAATATAATATAATATAATATAATATAATATAATACAATATAATACAATATAAAATAATATAATATAGTATGGTACAGTATAGTATAGTATAGTATAGTAAAATACAACACAACACAATACTATACATACAATATGATATAATATAATATAATATAATATAACACAACATAGTATAGTATAGTATAGAATAGTATAACACAATACAATACAATATAATATAATATGTAAGGTACAATTTAAATTGTGGATTTGTAATGCATATTTTAAAATTTTGGATTTGTAATGTATAATATCTGAAATTGTGAATTTGTAAGGTACAATTTAAATTGTGAATTTGTAATGCATATTTTTAAATTTTGGATTTGTAATGTATAATATTTTAAATTATGAAATTGTAGGGTACAATTTAATTGTGGATTTGTAATGTATAATATTTTAAATTGTGAAATTGTAAGGTACAATTTAAATTGTTGATTTGTAATACATATTTTAAATTTGTGGATTTGTAAAGTATAATATTTTAAATTGTGAATTTGGAAGGTACAATTGAAATTGTGGATTTGTAATATATATGTTAAATTTTGAATTTGTAAGGTATAATTTAAATTTGACTCTATCTATTACAATAGTGTATTGCTAGATAACTATGAACTATTCTACATATATCAAATTCGATTAATAATATAAACATAGTATGTAATATTGCAACACTTGTACAAAATTTTTCTGATAATGCATTTAGGCATAAGCTTTGTAACTGGCGAGCGGATTGATTGTATATAGTACATAGATAATTTAATTGTGGATGTGTAATGTGTATTTGTAATGTATTAATTAATTGTGGATTTGTAATGTACTTAAGCATAAGATTTATAATTGGCTAGTTGATCATATATTGTGTAGAGTAGATAATTTTTATTTATTTTAATTTTTGGATTGTAATATCTATTTTAACCGACTCTGTATATTGCAATAATGTACTGATATATGAATATCAACTATGAACTATGAAATATGTAACATAAACATAGCATGTAGTATTGCAAATATTGTATGCAATGGAACATGCTGTTTTAGCACAATAAAGGAAAAAAATATATATATAATACATTATAAAAGAATATAATATAGTATGGCACAGTATAGTATAGTATAGTATAGTAAAATACAACACAACACAATACTATACATACAATATAATATAATATAATATAATATAATATAATATAATATAATATAATATAATATAATATAATATAATATAATATAATATAATATAATATGATATAATATAATATATTATGATATAATATAATATAATATAATATGATATAATATAATATAAAATAATGTAATATAGTATGGTACAGTGTAGTATAGTATAGTAAAATACAACACAACACAATACTATACATACAATATAATATAATATAATATAATATAATATAATATAATATAATATAATATAATATAATATAATATAATATAACACAACATAGTATAGTATATAATAGTATAACACAATACAATACAATATAATATAATATAATATAATATAATATAATATAATATAATATAATATAATATAATATAATATAATATAATATAATATAATATAATACAATATAATATAATATAATATAATATAATATAATATAATATAATATAACATAACATAATATAATATAATATAATATAATATAATATAATATAATATAATATAATATAATATAGGTAATATTACAAAAGCCGTATTATTTTGTGACAAACTGTAATGTAGCACATTCGTGAGAGGCACTGTGAAGTTGGTACTTTCCCGCACTCACATCAGCCCGTGAGGAGTATTTTCCTTTTATATCTCCTATGCGGAATCCCATTTCAAAGCTTTACGACCCAGCAGGGACTCATCCATTCGTCGTACATGGCTGTAGTGAAGATGTCGTTCACGTATTACAAATTCTATTTATAAGCCTTGCATTCAGCGTGATGTGGAACAGAATTCACTCAGAGCACAGGATCTATATGTAAGTACCCTTCTAATACTAATACATGACTGCAACGGATTAAATTTTAAATTCTTCATCTGCTTTTATAACATTTAATATATGAAATAAGGTATAATACATGGTACCATACTCAGCTCGGTCATCTGGAATATTTAACTATGTTCTATCTTCAAGAATGTTAAACCAGGTGTTTATATTTGTAGGAAGTATATGTAACTTTATGCTCGACCATGCAGAAATGTAGTAATTATACACCTGGTAGTAGCCCTTTAATGCACCCCATTAAAGTACACCTATTCATTATAGTTCAGTTGTTCAGCCAATGAGAAATCACCATTGTACCATTATAAAACCGGAAGTATCGATTATTCTCGGATATGCAATCGAAAGACAATTAGCGAAACGTCACGGAGGCTGGAAATCCAATACTGTCGCAGAAGGTTATGTTCTGTTACTATAATAATTAGCGTTAATTGTAAATGATATTCAAATAAATTCAATTTGTCATCTCGTTTTTCAATTCTAAATCAATTTCCAGGTTATATCAATATTAATGTTATTCTCTAGATTATATCAAGGTCAATGACATTCGTCCCTCGGAAAAAATCAATACTTTCGCGTCTGCGCACATCTCACAATTTAGAAGGTCAGTTCCGCTCTTCACTTAGATAACCATAACATGAATACTTATCAATAATTTCAAGTTAGAAAGATGGTTGAGCATAAAAAGTCGTATGAAACTTGCTTATAATGGTAATTAAGACGCTCATATGAAAATTATGAAACTCGCTTGCGCTCGTTTCATAAACAAACATACTTGCGTCTTAATTACTACCATTATAGGCTCGTTGCATAATGTACTATTATAATGTGCTTTTTCCTTAATTAATTATGCTATTTTACATTGCAGTTTTCGCTGCGTTATGATCGCAGATTGCAATCTGGCCCAGGACATGAACATTCGTCCATTGATTATTTTGTAATGTACTGTCTTATTCGGTGGGGACCTGATGTCGTGCTGACCTCGTGTCACGGGAGTCCCTCCTCTTCTGTGTTTAGTTTTCTCCAACTGTAGGACGAATGGCAGATGACCTATGGCGAATCGTTGGCCTCATCTCGCCAAATGGCAGATGATCTATGGCTAATCGTTGGCCTCATCTCGCCAAAAAATTGTAATCTTGTAAAACATTTACTTGTTCTACATCTCAAAGATTGAATGCTAGTGTAAGATCTATGGAATACAATAAATTAAATGAAAATTGAAAAATGAATGCTGCTTTATGTAGACCAGATTAATTGAAGAGATTTCCAAAATAACTTGCTGTGAATGATTAAAATAATTGACTAAATATTATTGTAAGCAGAAAAATATAATTTCTTCGTAAGACATACATTTTGAAGATAAAATTAAAAAACAGGGAGAATGATCGTATAAACAATTTTTATTTTAATTTTCTGCAACATACAGTTTTGAATACAGAGGGCAGAATGAAAAATTATGCACTTATTTAAAAAGACTATTTCGTTTATATGACCTCATTCCATTTTCGGTGAATGAAGCGTAGTGAAATTTTGAATTCCAACCAATCACAGTCATACATCGCGATACTAGAGTCTCATTTTAATTGTATGTATGTATTTATTTACACTGCAAGTGAGCAAGCGCCCGGTGGCAGTGATATACACAATATAAACAATACACAAAAAAATGATTACAATACACAATACAATTTTATACACAATACAATAAGGATACAGAATATAATTTAACACAATAATAATAAAACATAAATAAAATACCTAATTTTACATTACAACCTACATAATTATGTATAGGCCCTGCATAAGTTTCAATAGTCTTTCACTTTATTATCATCTCACTCACTGTAGTGGCACTATGCCGCATTTCACTGACACTTTAGGACACATTTCACTGACACACTATAACACATTTCACTGACACTATAGAACACATTTCATTGACGCTATAAATTATCACTGATCGGAACTATTCACTGCACTGTAAAACCATAACTTCACTGACTCATCTCGCTTCACTGATACAACAGTTCAAATAAGTCAAATAATTACACCCTAATGCATACTGTACTTATAAACAGAACTACATTTAAACTAAACATTTCTAGTCTAAGGTCCTCTTACACGCTATTTTTAAATAATTTACAATTCAAACAAAGGAAGTAACTCGTCAGGCTAAATAAATACATGTCACCTTAAAAAATTAAATGTTAAATGTCACCTTAATTTTAACTTGCACTTGATACACAACTTTTTATATTATTCTTGAAACTCCTTAAGGAAGGACAGCCCTCAAAGAACGCTGCAGGTAGGTCATTCCAATCATTTATAGTTCTATTTAAAAATGAGAATTTACCTACATCCGTTTTCTGTTTCCTACATTTGATTTTAAAATCATGATCGTTCCTACCATGGTACGTTGGCTTTTCTAACCGAGCCGTTATGTCTACCCATGCTTTCTGACCTAGATGTGCTCTATACAATGATGTTATTCTAGTTTTCCTACGTCTGTTTTCCAAAGTTTCCCATTTAAGTTCTTTTATCGTATCGTTTCCATCTTCTCTTTTACCTTTAACAAATTTAGCTGCCCTATACTGGATTCTTTCTAAGGAATTTATCTGATATATTCTATAGGGATCCCAACATGTAGTTCCGTATTCTATTAACGGTCGCACTAACGTTAATTATTTAGGTTGTAGCGTAACTTATGAAATAGACAGAAATATTAATAATAAAATAAATAGTTTCCAGTGGAAAGTATTAAAATATCTCACTCTCTTTTATTCATCTCCAAAAATGATTTTTTAATGTAAATGAAGACATAAAATTTTCAATCTGTAACGTCGAGGAATTCTATGATTTAAAGAAGGTTTCTAAAAAGAGTATCGCAGCACAACGTTAGCCCAACATTTGAAATACGAAACAAAGTATGAGTAGGCCTACAAACAATTTCCGCAACAAGTGATGCTTCTCCATGCAGTGAGAGTAACCCTTCACATCATTCCCCCAGTTGCCATCTTGCTTCTAAAGCGATAATTGATTCTCGAAATAGGAGGACTGAAGTTCTACTTAATTGTATCCGCTATGTTGTATGACTTCCTACATTCGGTGAAACTTCAATTCCAACTAGTTCCAAGACAATTCCCGGAATTGCAAGTGCATCTATGTGGTTTACATACATAAGAGAACTTCTATGCTTCTAGTTTATGAAGTTTACTATAGTTTCTGCCACCAAAGGAAACCAAACCAAACGGATCTACAACTAACTGTACTAAACACACAAATTAGATTAATTGCGGAAAATGTATTAATACGAAAAACACTCAAATATTCAAAATACTGGGTGTTCATTTCAAAGTGTGTCATAACGTCACTGTTGTTGGGTCACCGATTTGAAGCGAGTTTCAGCTTATATGTCAGAGAAGTTGCCTATTATTTAAGGTGTTCTTCAATCTGAACTTGAGAACGTGTACGGTATAACTTGAACGTCGTAGCAACAGATGGCGGTCTGTACGGTCTGTGTGCTACCATAACCTCTTTCGAACTGTGTTTTGCGCCGGCAAGTCGTACGCAGGGTATTTGTTATCATCGGTTGCGTACGGTAACATTCCACAACACAAATCAAATGCTCCGTGTCCATGTTGACCGTCGAAGTTAATGTCAACAAAAACGTAAGTAATCGTCTTAACCCTCTCCCCATATCTCGACAGTACGTATTTCCAAACAGTTCACATTCCTGCCACTACCGGCGTTACCGTACGTATCGGTACGTACTCTTCAGAATGAACGCCGTACTTGCTAAGCAACTTCTCTGCCTCATAGGTTATACGCCTTTGCGGAAGTGTAGGAAGATTGAATGCTCTAGGCTCATCGGCTAGCCACATGACGGCATACAGCGAGCCATGACACATTTTGAACTGAACACCCAGTATATTCTGCGTATTGTAACAGGAATAGGGGAGAACAGTGAGACATTTTTTATTAGATGGTAAATTTTGATGTTGAAATGTTTGTAACAGTGGAGTTTTATGTTGCATGAATAAAGTAACGGTATTTTCATACTCGATTTGATTCTAGTTATAAAGGTGAGTGATGAAAAAATAATTCGTAATTTTTCACTCTAGAAGTAAAATTTTGGCTTGTATTTAATGAAGGTTATGTTGGATATACAAATGAAATAGAAATATGAACGTTTTGTTACCTAATACGTTGGTATTTGACGTTATGGTTGGCAAAGTTTCGTCTTTCTTGTTTTGATTTTGAAGTGATGGCGCCATTTTTAAACGAACTATGCGTAAAGGAAACAGTGAGACATTCCATTGAAGGGTACACTGAGACGTCTCACTGTTTCCATCTACCAATGATTTGCAAAAATAAACTGTAATTATATTACATTTACTGGTAACTAACATTAAAAATGGACCTACTAGTAACCAATTTAGGAACTATAGCTTAAAATAAGGGATATATTACATTTTAATGATTTCTTAAATAAAAAAATATTCATAAAATTTAAGAAAATATTTAAAAATTATAAAGAATTAAATTAAATTCTTATAATTATAAGGTTTGTTGTCACCAAAAATTCGTTTTATTTTTTCGCAAAAGTTTGAAAAGTCATGGAAAATTCACTTTTCCAAATTTACCAGATGTTTCAATGGTTTCGAAGTCAGACATCAAAATGATTTTAAATAAGTCTACAGAACATGGCAAGATAAAGAGACAGCAAGCTTTATTTTCTTTTGAAATAAATGTAAATCATTTCAATGTCCGTTCATAGATACTGTGGTGTCTCACTGTACCCTCCTGAATGGGAACAGTGAGGCATTTGGATGTTTTGACAAACATGCATTGTATATTATGTTCTTTATCTACTCCATGTTTTAATGTCTATTTCTATTGCACTTGATTTTAAAAATAATTTCACTTGCATACATATGTCTTAATATTTTGTGTCTCACTGTACCCACTACTCCCCTACCTAGTGTATCTGTTTTCTCGCCACGTATGAAGGTTCAAAACACGGCTTAAGGAAGAGGTAATGTTGCCTGTTAGATTAAATAATTATTTTAGTACAAAAGTTCAGTTCAATATATCTAGGTGTTTAGTGTTCAGACTGGAATAAAAATTTCCACGGTTATACAATAAATCATTCTGAATTCAGTGGTATAAAATAGAACTAAATAGTTTGTTGTCCAAGTGCAGAAAAAGGTTCTAATTGATAATCTGTTTTTCTACTTTGCTAAAAGTGCCTCAGTGTTCAGGTGGACAACACTTACTACAATATTCATTCATATCCCTTATTTTTTTTAAGTTATCAAGTAATGCATATTGTAAATTCTAAAGGAAAATTTAGTTAAATATTTCACCTATAGTGAAACAGAAAAAATATTGAACTGTGATTAACAATTTTTGTCATTTTCTCAGTGCCTCAATATATATGCCTACATCTTCCCATCAATGATAAAATAATTACTACGCTATATCTCCATTTTAATTAATTTTTTTAATCTTTTGATGACTATTATCAGTTATTTACTAGTTACTGATTTAATAATAATAATAATAATAATAATAATAATAATAATAATAATAATAAAAATAATAATAACAGTAATAGGCTAATAATAGTAATACTAATAACAATACTGATAGCTTTATCAGTAGTAATAGTAGTAGTAGTAGTAGTAGTAGTAGTAGTAGTAGTAGTAGTAGTAATAGTAGTAATAATAATAATAATAATAATAATAATAATAATAACAGTAACAGGCTTATAATAGTAATACTAATAACAATACTGATAGCTTTATCAGTAGCAGTAGTAGTAATAGTAATAGTAGTAGTAGTAGTAGTAGTAGTAGTAGTAGTAGTAGTAGTAGTAGTTGTAGTAGTAGTAGTAGTAATAATAATAATAATAATAATAATAATAATAATAATTATAATAACAGCAATAGGCTAATAACAGTAATACTAATAACAATACTGATAGCTTTATCAGTAGCAGTAGTACTGTAGTAATAGTAGTAGTAGTAATAATAATAATAATAATAATAATAATAAAAATAATAACAGTAATAGGCTAATAATAGTAATACTAATAACAATACTGATAGCTTTATCAGTAGTAGTAGTAGTAGTAGTAGTAGTAGTAGTAGTAATAATAATAATAATAATAATAATAATAATAATAATAATAATAATAATAATAATATAGAGAAACTGATTGAATATTACGTGCTAGTGTAGTAATGAAGTGAGCTATTAAACTCCAAGAACTGAAATCAGCCTTCAATCATCGTCATGGAGAGAAAGATGACATAAATAAATGTAAGGAAGCCAGCTATCCAGTGGCGAACGGAATAGCTCGTTCTCTTAAGCCTTCCAACGAAGGAGAGTTTTATAAAAACGTAATGATCAAGGTGGCTGAAATAATTTGTCAAATAAAAGTTGTTAACTAATTTTAAAAATCTACGCATTTCTCGACTAAATATCGAGAAGAGAATTCAGGAAATTTCTGATTGTGTTCATTGAGGAATATTAAAAAAAAAGCAAGAAAATTTATATATATTTTTTATTGGTTCTTGATGACAGTAGTGATATTACTGGTACAGCAAAGTTTGCTATTTTTCTTCGCGGGGTTGATGAAAAAATCAGTGTTAGTGCACGAACCACCACTGGTTGTAGTTTTCATGCGATGACCTCTCCCCCGTATCCTTACTTCTAGACCATCGGTGACCAAAGCGGGTGTCATGATTACATCGTGTAATCACAGACATTCAAACGGGTACGAGGAGTTTCCTGTACATTGCTGTGTGTTGCATTCACGTACTGAAGGCAAACAGTGGCGGTATCATGTCGCTCTACAAACTCTATCTCTACAAGCAGTAAGAGGTGGTTTCGTAAAGAATGAGAAGGAGAACTTCTTTGTTGTTCTGTCGGACAAAATGTAATATGTTTACTTTGCTCAACGGTTCAATTAGGAGTATATAGGAACATTAAAAGCTACGCAGAATTATTATTATTATTATTATTATTATTATTATTATTATTATTATTATTATTATTACTGATCACTAAGTATGTGTTTCTATAATTATTCTGTACGTGCATGAATATTGATATTTTTAGTTCCTTATATCATTTATTTATTTATTTATTTATTTATTTATTCATTCTGGTGTAGTAAAGGGCATCTGGCCTTCTCTTCCACAACACCAGGAATACAAATACAATAATAGAAATAAACAGAAAAAAAAATACATTATATACAAAGTAAAGCTACACAAGAAATAAAGAGAGAGAGAAAAAAAAAACACTATAAATAAAGTAAAGCCACACAAAAATATACACAAGTTGCAGTCACACAAACTTTAAATGAGGGATTAAGTATTATAATTAATTGTATCCTAACTAATTAACTAGCATAAACAAGAAACTTCTTCCTAGAAGGATAAAATTATTAGGTTTTATCTCAATTTTAATCTTCTTAATCTTTAGATGAAGCTAACTATTTATTAGTTATTCATTTAATAATAATAGTTTAGAAAAACTGATTCAATATTATGTGCCAACGAACTGTTAAACGCCAGGAATTGACATGTCTTAAATCATAGCCAGGAAGAGAAAGGTGAGATAAATAAATGTACGGAAGTCAGATACCTAATGGGGTTTGAAATATCTCGTGCTCTAAAGCCTTTTAATAGAACAGAATTTCTCAAAAGGGTAATGATTAGAATAGCTTAAATAACTTGTCCATAAGAAGTTTTTAATTTTGAAAAACTACGAATTTCTCGACCAAGTATCGATAGAAGAATTTAGAAAATTTCAGATTATATTCAAGAGGAAGGTTAAAAAAAAAAAAGAAGCAAGAAAAATCGTATACCTACTATTCATTGGCTCTTGATGACAGCAGTGACATTACTGATACAGCAAAGCTTTATATTTTTATCCGCGGGATTGATCAAGATGTTAGTACAGGAACCACCACTGGTTGTAGTTTTCATGCCAAGTACCTTCCCTCCGTCTCCTTAGTTCATAGGCTGTCTGTCGCATGTAATCACTGCAGCCCGAGTTTTGGTCACCGCTGTTCTAGACTGTCTCTCGCGTGTAATCACTGCCGTTCGAGTTTTGGTCACCGCTGTTCTAGACTGTCTCTCGCGTGTAATCACTCCGTTCGAGTTTTTGTCACCGCTGTTCTAGACTGTCTCTCGCGTGTAATCACTCCGTTCTAGTTTTGGTCACCGCTGTTCTAGACTGTCTCTCGCGTGTAATCACTCCGTTCTAGTTTTGGTCACCGCTGTTCTAGACTGTCTCTCGCGTGTAATCACTCCGTTCGAGTTTTGGTCACCGCTGTTCTAGACTGTCTCTCGCGTGTAATCACTCCGTTCGAGTTTTTGTCACCGCAGTTCTAGACTGTCTCTCGCGTGTAATCACTGCCGTTCTAGTTTTGGTCACCGCTGTTCTAGACTGTCTCTTGCGTGTAATCACTGCCGTTCGAGTTTTGGTCACCGCTGTTCTAGACTGTCTCTCGCGTGTAATCACTCCGTTCTAGTTTTGGTCACCGCTGTTCTAGACTGTCTCTCGCGTCTAATCACTGCCGTTCTAGTTTTGGTCACCTCTGTTCTAGACTGTCTCTTGCGTGTAATCACTGCCGTTCGAGTTTTGGTCACCGCTGTTCTAGACTGTCTCTCGCGTGTAATCACTGCCGTTCTAGTTTTGGTCACCGCTGTTCTAGACTGTCTCTCGCGTGTAATCACTCCGTTCGAGTTTTGGTCACCGCTGTTCTAGACTGTCTCTCGCGTGTAATCACTCCGTTCGAGTTTTGGTCACCGCTGTTCTAGACTGTCTCTCGCGTGTAATCACTGCCGTTCGAGTTTTGGTCACCGATGTTCTAGACTGTCTCTCGCGTGTAATCACTGCCGTTCGAGTTTTGCTCACCGCTGTTCTAGACTGTCTCTTGCGTTTAATCACTGCCGTTGGAGTTTTGGTCACCGCTGTTCTAGACTGTCTCTCGCGTGTAATCACTGCCGTTCGAGTTTTGGTCACCGCTGTTCTAGACTGTCTCTTGCGTTTAATCACTGCCGTTGGAGTTTTGGTCACCGCTGTTCTAGACTGGCTCTCGCGTGTAATCACTGCCGTTCGAGTTTTGATCACCGCTGTTCTAGACTGTCTCTCGCGTGTAATCACTGCCGTTCGAGTTTTGGTCACCGCTGTTCTAGACTGTCTCTTGCGTTTAATCACTGCCGTTGGAGTTTTGGTCACCGCTGTTCTAGACTGGCTCTCGCGTGTAATCACTGCCGTTCGAGTTTTGATCACCGCTGTTCTAGACTGTCTCTCGCGTGTAATCACTGCCGTTCGAGTTTTGGTCACCGCTATTCTAGACTGTCTCTTGCGTTTAATCACTGCCGTTAGAGTTTTGGTCACCGCTGTTCTAGACTGTCTCTCTCGTGTAATCACTGCCGTTCGAGTTTTGATCACAGCTGTTCTAGACTGTCTCTCGCGTGTAATCACTGCAGCTCGAGTTTTGGTCACCGCTGTTCTAGACTGTATCTCGCGTGTAATCACTTCCGTTCGAGTTTGGTTACCACTGTCCTAGACCATGAGTTCCTGTTATAAAATTATTATATGACTAGCCGTACCCGTGCGCACCGCTGCACCCGTTACAAATAAATATAAAGTAATTACATAATTAAAATAGGACATTTGATCCAGGGAACATTCGTGTTTGATAGAAGGATAAATCGTTTAATATGCTACTTGATTTAAATTGTATTTAAATAATTAAAATGCGATCATTTTGGTCCAGAGAACACTCATTTGGTGCAAAGACAATTCCTTTAACATGTTTCTTATTTGTTATTACATGCAATCATAGTTTAATAAAGACTGACATATCATTTAGTTTTAATGTGTAAACTTTATATTACTTGCTATATGTTTCCATTGAATTATGGTAATAACTTAATTTTAACCATTGTTTTCTATGTCTTCAGTAAATGGCGCTTGGCCCACTATGGTTCTGAACCCTTAAAATAAATAGTGATACAGCATAAACAGTGATATGTAATTATATTTCTTTCTTTCGAAAATGTAAGAATTCACGATCTCCTATGTACCAATTCCATGGAATGAATAAATGTGTTTTTTCTTCTTACTCAAAAATTTTATATTTTGCATATAGGAATTACTGCAGGAACAACAACGCTACAATCTGAGGCGGCGGTGAAAATGTATTGTATTGTTATTTTAAAAGTCTTGTATATCCTTAAATATCAGTCCTATCAAAATTTTGCATAGAAAATGTATTGTATTGTTATTTTAAAAGTCTTGTATATCCTTAAATATCAGTCCTATCAAAATTTTGCATAGAATAAAACTTATCGGAAATCATTTTTAAAGAATTTTTTGTTATGTAACATTTTTCACAATAAAGAAATAATAAGCGAGATATTTCGATTTATTTAATTCAGGCCCCGTTAAATGAAGAATTCTGAATGCCATATAGCATAAAATCTAAGTTACAACAAACTTAATTTATATTTCAGTTTTCATATAAATCGGTTCAGCCATTATCGCGTGAAAAGGTAACAAACATCCAGACAGACATACAAACAAAAATTAAAAAAAAAAAAAACGATTTTAAGACCAATTATTTTTGGAAAATCGAAAATTATCAGACAAATTTCGGCTATAGATTTATTATTAGTATAGATAACTCCTCAGTAAGCTCCTTCAGTTTGAGCGCAATCTTTGGAACCACTCTGTATAGCTGTGCCCGTTATGTATTATCTCATTCGAGAATACGGCTATAGAGGCGTCCATTACTGGAGTCATGATTAAGTAATCAGGTGCAATAATAAAAACTTTATTCAGACTCGGAAATTGGTTCTGATGTTTGACTTAAGTCATGAATTTTTCGGTATCTACGAATGCGAGAATCTGTTTAAATTAAATCAGCAAGCGACTTTATCTGTTTCTTTGTGTTCAATTGTTTGATTCAGCAATTGTTTATTTTGCTATGTTGAAGTACTGGACTGCATGTGGAAATTTATTTGCGCAAAAACCGTCGATAAATTAATTCCTCTAAAAGCAAATACACTCATTTCTATGTACGTACGTTCGCGGACCAAGCGGTTGCAGTCATTCGGAGGAAACAATGTACTACATTGCATTGCAATGTGTTTATAACGGGCGACACGCTCGATCGAACAAGAGAAATGCTTTTCCAATATATCCTTTATGAAATTGCACATGTGTAACTTTTAGACATATGGCTCTCTTTATGTAATATGAATACAGTGTGTCCACAAACAACTAAATACTACTAAATATACATAGGCCAAATAGAAATGATCGGGACGAAATTGAAATACAAACTGCTGAGCCATTTATACCCGAACCCACACTTTCTGAAGTCGAAATTGCGATAGAAAATCTGAAAAAATTATAAGTCTCCAGGTATCGATCAAATTCCAGCAGAATAAATACAAGAGGGTGGAAGCGCATTATCTAACGAAATTTATAAGCTTGTACTTGCTATTTGGGAAAAGGAAATTGTACCAGAACAGTGGAACGAGTCCATTATCGTACCTATCTTTAAGAAGGGGGACAAGACTAACTGTAGTAACTTTCGAGGAATATCACTTTTGTTGACGTCGTACAAAATTTTGTCCAATATTCTTTAGAGAAGATTAACTCCATATGTAGAGGAAATTATTGGGGATCATTAATGTGGTTTTAGGTGTAATAGGTCAACTAATGACCAAATATTTTGTATTCGACAGATAATGGAGAAAAAACGGGAGTATAAGGGTACAGTGCATCAGTTATTCATAAATTTCAAAAAGGCGTATGACTCGGTTAAGAGAGAAGTTTTATATGATATTCTTATTGAATTTGGTATTCCCAAGAAACTAGTTCGATTAATTAAAATGTGTCTCAGTGAAACGTACAGCAGAGTTCGTATAGGTCAGTTTCTGTCAGATGCGTTTCCAATTCACTGTGGGCTAAAGCAAGGAGATGCACTATCACCTTTACTTTTTAACTTTGCTCTAGAGTATGCCATTAGGAAAGTTCAGGATAACAGAGAGGGTTTGGAATTGAACGGGTTACATCAGCTGCTTGTCTATGCGGATGACGTGAATATGTTAGGAGAAAATCCACAAACGATTAGAGAAAACACGGGAATTTTACTGGAAGCAAGTAAAGAGATAGGGTTGGAAGTAAATCCCGAAAAGACAAAGTATATGATTATGTCTCGTGACGAGAATATTGTACGAAATGGAAATATAAAAATTGGAAATTTATCTTTTGAAGAGGTGGAGAAGTTCAAATATCTGGGAGCAACAGTAACAAATATAAATGATACTCGGGAGAAAATTAAACACAGAATAAATATGGGAAATGCCTGTTATTATTCGGTTGAGAAACTTTTATCATCCAGTGTGCTGTCAAAAAATCTGAAAGTTAGAATTTATAAAGCAGTTACATTACCGGTTGTTCTGTATGGTTGTGAAACTTGGACTCTCACTTTGAGAGAGGAACAGAGATTAAGGGTGTTTGAGAATAAGGTGCTCAGGAAAATATTTGGGGCTAAGAGAGATGAAGTTACAGGAGAATGGAGAAAGTTGTACAATTCAGAACTGCACGCATTGTATTCTTCACCTGATATAATTAGGAACATTAAATCCAGACGTTTGAGATGGGCAGGACATGTAGCACGTATGGGCGAATCCAGAAATGCATATAGAGTGTTAGTTGGGAGGCCGGAGGGAAAAAGACCTTTGGGGAGGCCGAGACGTAGATGGGAAGATAATATTAAAATGGATTTGAGGGAGGTGGGATATGATGATAGAGAATGGATTAATTTTGCTCAGGATAGGGACCAATGGCGGGCTTATGTGAGGGCGGCAATGAACCTCCGGGTTCCTTAAAAGCCAGTAAGTAAGTAAGTAAGTGTCTACAAAATTATGAGCAAGTTAAAACCGTTTTATTTCAGTGCAGATGCAGACATATATAGTCGGACCATCGGATCTGTGCCCCCGTAAGATATGCGAACTGAACTCTAATTCCTTCTCAGCCTCGGTAATTCATTTCTCACCCTGCATTCCTATCTCTCTCTTTTCTATCTCTCTCCCTTTCTGTACCCCACTACTCACAATTTTTGCCTTCTTACGGGACAGTTTACAATATTTGCACTTGCAGTCCAGTGTTGTCAACTCAACATGTATCCTGGCGAAAGAAATATAATTAAGCAAGTACATATTATCATTTTGCGATGAAGAGAAACAAACAGGTCAATATCAGTTTCCTATAAATCAGGCAACGAAAAGAGCAACTGATATCACAGATTGAGGCTTATTTTATTTCAATTGATTATGTATTAAAATTACTTACTTAACTAATACTAATAATACAATATTTTATGTAATTTATAAAGACATGTCAGAACTCCTAATAAAGAAAATCAGGAGAGAGGGAGTCTGTGCAGGAGATCAAAAGCTAGAATCACCAGAGAAGAACAGACCAAGGGAACTTTTAATTACTGTAGATCAAGGATGTCGAACAGCGCTCTCGAGCTGTGAACTGCAGAGCCTTCACTCCTCCCTTACCGTGCAACGGTAGAACACAGGTATCAGGCAGTCCGGGCGAATGATAATAAACAAAAGCGAAACTGCGGCGGCTGGTACTTTGATAACTTTTATACATCTTACCAATTGATTAGGAACTCAATTTAGATTTGCACTTGACGATCTCTGATAAAGAAAGAATGTAGCCTACATGAGGATGAACTATGATGATGATGATGATGATAATAATAATAATAATAATAATAATAATAATAATAATAATAATGTTTCATCTACTGGGTCATTCCATGAATGTTGTTCGTTAGTGGCGGAAAACGGTAAATCATAATAATAAATTGTCAATATCATGTTTAAAATATCAACTTTGTGTGTATGTGTTATAGCAGTGCAACTTCAAGTTCAGAAACGTAAACTGTTTTGATGTATAAAATTAATTACTTTTAGTGTGACTTGAAATTTGTTCATAGTTTTTGTTACAGATTAAAAAATATCTCCTCCTCGAGTTCGATCCTTTAGTGAAATGACATCTACAAGATCCCCATGAACATTGAAATCTAGATCGACACTCCTTATGAATATACTGTAGCTAGCTGCGCCGTATCTTTCCGGTCGGTACTTTCATCAAGAGCTATAGTGAGTAATAAGTGAAAGTTTTCATTCTTGCTATCAGTTGTTCCTCCAAGTTATCTCCCATTTATGATACGCGCTCTGCAAAAATATTACGAGACAAAAATATTGATTTAAAATCATTGACGTATTCCGGACATATCCCTTTTGCAACAGCTATGAGACAGCCTTTCACAAATTCTCCGTTAGTAAATAGCTTTGAAGCCGTTGCAATAATTTCACAAATTTTGTAGCTAGAACGAACCAAGCTTACTCTACTAACACCCGATGAAGATAGAAGGTTTTCTGAATTCAATCTTGATTTTAATTCTTCTACAGCCTTTTCACGAGTGAAACCGGATAACTTTTCTGGTCCATAAGCTTCAGCATGACGTGTAGAATTGAAATGCCTTTTAATATTATGATGGCTAATGTATCCAAGTTCTTTTCTACATATTAAGCAATGTGCCTTTCCATCCTTTAAGATGAATAAATATTTATCTGTCCACTCACTATTGAATTGTCGTTTCACATCCATACCAGCCGCCATAGTTAATAAACACACTGCGTACAGAACACTGATACAGCGAGCTGACTGACTGTCATTTCAGCTCAGCTGCGGTAGGAAACAGTATTCATCGTTTCACAGCTTGAGAGCGCTGTTCGACATCCCTGCTGTAGATGATATGAACCGATGTATTTTAAGAAGAAAGATACAAGAATTTTATACCGTTCAGAAATAAGTTTCAACATTGAAGAAATTACTGAAGCTTGCACAAGAAGTAATAATTTCCAAGGTTGGAGAGAAAAACTACAGAAAGTGATTCGAGACATGGGATTTAGGTTTAAAAAATGTAGAAATACAAGATGTATTTTGATTGAAAGAAATAATATTGTAGCATGGAGGACCAGTTATTTATGACACCGTTTGACGGAAGTTTGGCAACATCCCTATTCGGCAAGGTTCGTGGCCTGCTGTTTAACGTGGTGGGAGGAAAGCGGGTGGAATGGAGTGAGTACAGGCGTTGACTTTACCAAGAACGACGACAGCGCTGAAGGGGCACAAATCCGATGGTCCGACAATATTACACCAATGACGATCTAGGGCAGTGATGTCAAAGCAAGCCCATTTTTCTGACCTTGACGTCGTGCGTGGACATCAAGCTCTAGGTAAGGAAGGAGGAAAGATTATGGACAGTAGTGGCAAAAAAACAGGACCGACCCTTGTAGCTGATTTCAGAGCCTTGTTCACTCCAGAGCACGATAGTCTGGTAACTAAGACTTTCGTGGTTCGAATCCTGCCTGGGAAGGAAACTTTTTTTTGTTCCTTATTCAAATTTGTTCCCAATACTTTTCGATTGCAGCGATATTTTACTACTTAATTAAATTATTATTCCCAGAACATGAATTTTACCAGCAATCGAAAAGTATTGGGAATAAATTTGAATAAGAAAAAAAAAAAGTTTCCTTCCCAGGCAGGATTTGAAATACGGAAGTCTTAGTTACCAGTCTATCGTGCTCTGGAGTGAACAAGGCTCTGAAATCAACTACAAAGGTCGGTTCGATTTTTTTGCCACTACTGTATATGAATAAGAAGCCTGCTGGATTAAGAAGACAGTGGTGTACAAACTTCAAAAGGAACGTGAAATTTTATATCGTTATTTTTATATGGCTTCTTTGTTAGATATTATCTATATTGTTTGTAAAACAAAAGTATTTACACCAATTTCTTAATATTGCAGTTGTTTTTTAAACATTAATAACATAATAAAGATTTAAGAAGGAACATTCACATAAATTCCATAATACGTTTCAAAATAATACAAAATTTCACATTTAAATCGTGGTGATATCTAAATTCAAATATCTCTCCACATAGCTAAAGAACCACGTAGAACGACCATCTTTGAGGATTTCATATAATGCTATACAAATTACGAAAAAAAAAAAATGAAACGTAAAATTTGAGCCAACTTGCCTTGCTCTCCCCTATGTCTTTTGAGAGTCAGAAAAGCAGGACGATATTCAATCAAGCATTTTTGTATAACGTCTGTGAAACGGAAAAGGTCACAATATTTGTTGAGAAGATACAAATATTAAAATAAGACTGATATGTGAGAGAAAAAGCGTCTCTAAGTGAAATCCTTTCAATATGTTACAAGCGCGTATAATAGGCAGTCTCTCCAGTATAGCTGGACTGATTAGACATGAGAATGCTAGTGAGTAGGACTGTGTGACAAGTGTGTGAATTATTCCAACAAGCAGACTTAATTTTGTCATGCCTTAATTAGATTCCAATTACTGCATTTTCCACCTATTCAAAAAATCTTGGCCTGTAATTAGCTACACCTTTTCATCCTTTCAGTCACTCGCCTACAGAGAGAATCCATGCGTTGCTTCATTACTCTGTCCTTTTCAAGGCCTCAACTCTTCTCCCCCCCCCCTTCATTTGGTACATTTATTTGATCTCTTTTCGTCCCTTTAAAGTAGTCGGGTATACACAAACAATCCCGCATGTATTGCTGAAAGTATTCTGCTTCCCTCTATAATGTAGAATAGTTTACTACATTCAACGTACAATAATTGTAAAAAAAAAAAAAAAAAAAAAAAACATTAGATACTTCACTTACTTTACTATTGGGGGTAACTACGACCCACCACTGTGATCTATATCCGGTTGCATAAAGTTCAGATGTCTATTCCACAGCTATCTGTTCCATAATTTTATGGAACAGATAAGTCTGAACCAATTTCTGAAAGCAAATCTAAATATCCAATAGCTATGAATTCGATAGCAAGCTTTAAATTTGGCCACTAGATGGTGACACGTGCTTCCAGTTTGATTTGAGTAGTCTTGCAAACATAGTAAATTTGAATTTCAATTTAGCTAAAAAATATTACACATTGTTGATAGGCTAAAGAGTTTTGTCGACTTTTAACTTCTCACTGGACAAAAACATAACATACATAATCGAAGATACAGGTATTATACGATTTCAGCATAGTTCCTTTATTGCGCTCCACGATGCACTTACCAATACTAATTATATAGAGGTTTAATTAATCGCTGCAAATATGACAAGCAAATGCGAAAGAAAATTCTACGATTTCTTTTTTAATTTTAGTTGGGGAATATTTTATTGCACAGCTTTTTAAATAATTTTAGTTATGGAAATATATTATTGCACAACTTTCTAAAATTTATTTTTTATTTTTGTAGGTTATTTTACGACGCTTTATCGAAATCTTAGGTTATTTAGCATCTGAATGAGATGAAGGTGATAATGCCGGTAAAATGAGTCCGGGGTCCAGCATAGAAAGTTACCCAGCATTTACTCATATTGGGTTAAGGGAAAACCCCGGAAAAATATCAACCAGGTAACTTGTCCCGACTGGGAATCGAACCCGGGCCACCTGGTTTCGAGGCCAGACGCGCTAGCCGTTACTCCACAGGTGTGGACACTTTCTAAAATAATTTTAGTTTGGGAAATATTTTATTGCACAAATTTTCACAAGAAATTCAGTTACAGAAAAATTTTATTACACAACTTTTTAAAATAATTTTAGTTAAGTAAATATTTTATTCCACAACTTTTCCTAAGAATTTTAGTCAGGAAAATATTTTATTACATAACTTTATAAAAAAAATTGTTAGGGAAATATTTTATTACACAACTTTCTAAAAGAATTTTAGTTAGGAAAATATTTTATTGTACAACTTTTTAAAATAATTTTAGTTAATGAAATATTTTATTGCACAACTTCTTAAAATAATTTTAGTTAGGCAAATATTTTATTGTACAATGTTTTAAAAGAATTTTAATTAGGGTAATAATTTATTGCACAACCTTTCAAAAGAATTTTAGTCAGGTAAATATTTTATTGCACAATTTTTTGAAACAATTTTAGTTAGAAAATATTTTATTACATAACTTTCTAAAAGAATTTTAGTTAGGAAAATATTTTATTGCACAACTTTTTAAAATAATTTTAGTTAGGCAAATATTTTATTGTACAATGTTTTAAAAGAATTTTAGTTAGGGAAATAATTTATTGCACAAACTTTCAAAAGAATTTTAGTCAGGTAAATATTTTATTGCACAATTTTTTAAAACAATTTTAGTTAGGAAAATTTTTATTGCACAACTTTTTAAATGAATTTTAGTTAGGGAAATAATTTATTTAACAACTTTTTAAAATAATCTTAGCTAGGGAAATATTTTTTCACAACTTGCACTTTCCTTTTCTTATATTTCTATAATTCTCATTAGGATAACGTTGTTGTCTATTCATGCTGATGAAGTTTGTATGTACTTACAGGACATCATCAAATTTGACGATAATAAAATAAATATAGAAACAGAGAGCGCTGACAAAAATATATTAACTCTCAAAGAATACAGTGATACAGTGAAAGTTAAGAAGCAAAGAAAAAAAAAATGGCAATGAATATTTGTGTCTTGTAGTAAGTATCGATACCAACCCCTTGTGTTGTACTAGTATATTCTAAAACTCCTCGGTATATATTTAAACTAAACTGTGACTATAATTAAGACTTTGTAGTAGGCCTACTATTAAGATTTTTTTGACATGTTCCATATTCTAGCTGTGAAGCGATGTACGAATACCATAGGATGTAAATAAATGCAATACAATAAATCTATTATGACAAGTGAGGCGACTGAACCAATCAACCTACTAAACCAACCAATCAACTCAGATTTAAAAAACCAACCAATCAACCAACCAACCAACCAAGTAACCAACCAACCAACCTTCTGCACCAACAAGTCAATTCACTACACCAACAACTCAGCCTACTAAACCAAAGAACCAACCTAATAAACCAATCAACCAAACTGGTAAATTTAGTAAACTAAACAATTTACTTCATAATATTTCAAAATACCTATTTATTCTGGCGAAGTTAAGGCCATCAGGCCTTCTCTTCCACTACACCAACCAAACTACTAAACCAGCTAACCAACCTACCTGATAAACCAACCAGCCATCCAGCCGACAGACAGGTAGACAGGCCAACCGACCAAATAAACCAACAAAATAAATCAACGAACCAGTCGACTAAATTTACACCAATCAACCAACCGACCAAACAATCAAATCAAGAAAGCGAGTAACCAATAAACCAAAGAAACAATCCATAGAAGAAACAAGCAAATACTAATCAAATCAGCCATCCAACCAATAAACAGCCAATCAACTAAACCAACCAATCAACTAATTAACGCAATCAAGTAACCAATCACACGAACCAATGAATTAACACATTTAAACCAACCAGTCGTTTGGGTAGTGTAGTCAGTATGGCGCTGGCCTTCTATGCTTGAGGTTGCGGATTCGATCGCGGCCCAGGTCGATGGCATTTGAGTATGTTTAAATGCGATAGGCTCATGTCAGTAGATTTACTGGCATGTAAAAGAACTCCTGCGGGATAAAATTCCGGCACACCGGCGACACTGATATAACCTCTGCAGTTGCGAGCGTCGTTAAATAAACCATAATATTTAATATTTATTTAAACCAACCAATCAACCAAAGCAACTAAACCAATTGAAACGAGTCATTTAAATTAATTAATCAACCAAAGCAAGCATACAAATCAACCAACCAAATAAGCCAAGCAGCCAACAAAGACCAAAATCAACCATTTTAAACCATAAACCAAGTAACCACCTAACTAAACGAACCGAGTAACCAACCAACGATCAACACAGAATATCTAACACATCCGACCATTTAATGATTTTAGTACTTAACCCTTAAATTGGCAAAACTTCATTTCTCACACTAGTTTATTAAACCTTGTCGGACTGTAAAGAAAACAACTATCGCGATGTCCATATTTTGTATCCTGTAGAATATTATAGTATTGTGAAATTTTAATTTTCCTACCAATTTTTTGTTCTATTAAAATTATAGCATACTAGTGGCTTGTGCAGCAAATGCTGCAAACTAAGTTCATTAGACGTTCAAATAAACATTTTTCAGATTTATTTTTAATGAAGAATACCAGATATTCGGAAATTTATTTGCTTCCATAACAATGAAAGATACTCTCTCTTGAGCCAATGCTGAAGAGAACCACGCATATAAATATCTACACCACACCGCCATTAAATATATGGAAAAGATCCAACCCCACTTGATTAATAATTATAAAATATTTGACTTTTAATAATATTATCTTACGTAAGTTTTATAGCTTCCGGTAACATATACTATATATATACACCTCTATTTATTTGTCGATGATATATACTATATAGCCGCCACTCAGTACAATATAGAAATCAAAATCTAATTTCTTCTCTACATCTACTTAATATAACCCCAAAACATTTCACTTTCATGTCATCAATAGCCTATAGCATTAATATGTATAATTAATGAAAAATAGTCACATCATGACATTAACTACAATAATATTTCATTTCTAATGTTAATAATGTCATCAAACCACCTCAAGTTTTGTAGTTTTTAATATCCAATACACAGTCGTACCCAGAAAATTACACACCACAGAATCGAACCTGTAAATTATTTTTAGTAAGTTAAGTTTTTAATAACCAATTTAATTTGAGCTCTAAATATATCAGCATTCTTGCAGATCATGGCCTTCGTGTAATATTATTTACTGTAGTATGTGTTTTGTTTTATTCTGAAATGCAACACGGCCGACTTGATGCTCGCTGCGCTTCTCCTTTACAAAAAAAGCGAAGGGTATATCAAGTCGGCCGTGAATGCTATTAGCTAGTTCTCAAAACTGACGACAGATGGATCTTAGAAAATTGGAAAATTATGTTTAAAAATTGACATTTCACTGAAAACTACTACTTTTCCGAAAAACTTTGAGTTCCAAGCTTCAAAGTGAGGGGTCATTTATTAAAATCCGTCCAGCCGTTTTCCCGTAATTTCCAGTACCAGTTCAAATTATATATATAGATAGCCTGGTAACCTGTTGGATCCTATAGGATACTTTGTCAATTTAAGGGTTAAGCAACAAACCGTCTAAACTACGTAACCAATCCACCAACTAAACCAATGAAATAACTAACTCAATCAACCGACAGAACGACCAATCAACTCAATCTGCGAATTAAACCAACCGACTAACCAACATTTTAATATTCTTAGAGAATGAACTTGCGCAATTGAGAGATTCTAGCCTAGTTTTACACTACAATGTCTGAAAAGTCTGGTTGAGATTAGACGAAGAACACAGACGTTGCTGAGAAGAGGACTTTGAATCTCACAATTCACATACTCGGACGACCTCTTTTAAGACATGTCTCCTTTTCTTGAAATAGTATAACAATATTTCTAGCTTTATAAATGTAATATAACAATACAATCCCAACTTGAAATGGACTCTGCTTAATTTAATCCAGCATCAAGGTATTGTGCTACACGTGCGTCATCGCTGGCTTCCTTGTTCTGTAGTTGAATTGGGGAGAATCCAATTTAAGGCCTACGCGCTGGACAGTTGAAAGCACTGCCGGACTCATTTGTTAGGCTTGCTTTCTCATCCGGACTTCGTATTAAAGATATGAATGTCCTGTGCTCTCGTGCTTTCAAACGTATTGTGTCCATGTACTGTCGTAATTACGTATTTAATACGCATTTTCAGTTACGTACACTTGTCTTCTGGATATAATTTAGCAGTAATTATTTTACGCGTAGAGAGAATGTGCGTTCGACGTTCCTATGGCAAGCCTGGAGGGTCAGGACGGTTTTGATTAGCTTTTGGTATTTCATTTCCCTTTGCTGCGATCCGCTACATGGGAAGTCGAGATTGGAAACCAATAATTTATTTATTATCAGGTTTTACAACGTCCTAGGACATCTTCTTGTACCGTAGAAGAGGGCAAAGTCGATCAAAATTTTGCAATTTTTTAATGATATTGAGGTTATGCAATGGAGCGAAGTTCCTCAGAACATAGCATTTTGTCGTCATATCCTTCACTTATGAAGGCACGTTACAAGAATTGAATTACAATCTATAAAAAAACTGTTTTTTTTTATTTGACTTGTGATCGAAGTTACCTGCTTAAATAGGGTAAAGTCGATCACCATTGAATTTTTAGTTTAAGATCGATTTTGAAATATTGCGGAGTAAAGTCGATCATTATTTATGTTTTTAAAAAACAAATTAAGTGTATTACATATATTTTATTTGTTATAAGGGGTGTAAAAACAGTAATAATCTCCAATATATGCCACTGTACAATCGTGACTATGATTGCCAACTTATAAAACATAAAAACGCACTTTAATACTTCACATACCAACAAACAAAGGTTTAAGAATTCAAAATTTAGCCTACATCGAAATACCACAGTTCAATTATAATCTAAAATGCAATTCAACGTTGCTTAGATTTATATCAGATGTTATTTGAAATCTTCCCCTCCTCATGTCACTTTAGAAACTACGCTGTTCCATAGTCAGGTACAGAGGGGTGTACAAAATATGTTCCTTTGGCAAAATATGTTCTCTTACGCAAGAAATTCACCATAATTTCGTCTTCCTCTTTCCCCACTATCCCATCAATATAAGCTATACTATGACACTTTTCTGTTTATAAGTGTTAGTTGGAGATATTTCGGTGAACAATTTATTCTTCCTGTTGGTCCTATCTATTTCGAGTAGGTCGATGGCATGATCGACTTAACCCTACAAAAGTACAAGTTTTCTTAAAATAATAAGTTCCAATACTAACATTTACGAACTGCAAAACTATTATTTCAGGATACAATCTCAACGAAAAGTACTTGCGTATACTTCGTGTCTCCTTTCACTGCTGACTATAATTTAGAGATGTAAGACTTTGTTTTCATTTAAGACAGTGGTCGTCAGCACCCGCCTGAAATGTGCAATGGGTACGCGGTACTGTCCCCCGTGCACTGTAGTGCAACAGGGAGAGATAGAGAGCCCGCTAGCAGCTACGGAGTGCACCCCAGTGCACTGCGTTTTCCGCAGGTAAGAGAGACAAGTCCCAGCATGCTCTGTGCTGACGACCCCTGATTTAAGAGAAAAAGTTGAAAATAACAATATTCACTTCAACAGTAATTACACAGAGTTCCCATTGTTGGCATTCGCAGGCTTTTTGTTGTCCCTCTCGCTTAGGGGAGAGTCGGGTAGTATCGGACATCGGGTAATATCGGACAGTGCGTTGCTTTCATCTACCACCATATGGTAGTACCTGAATGACATGGTTACGTTTCTCTATGCGACATCACAGAAACGTAACCATGTCAATCAGGTACTGTCATCGTGTGGTAGATGAAAGAAATTCACTGTCCGATATTACCTGCTGTCCGATACTACCCGACTCTCCCCTACATTTACAAAATAAGGCAATGAAGTCAGCATAACAAAATTATAACAGGTAACTGAGAAAATATATAATTTTCAATAAAAATCGCAAATGATCGATTTTACACCCACTGATTGACTTTATCCACTTCTACGGTATCCATTTTCAGGATTCTGTAGTCTGCCTCCATTCTTGTCTATTCTCCCATGCCCCATCTCAACCTCTTTCTTTCATTGTTCTAATTATTTCTTGTATCCATGACAATTTTGGTCTTCCCCTCTTTCTTTTCCCATTGGAACACATCATACACCTTCTTCGGCAATCTATCTTCCGTCATCTTCTTCATATGACCAAACTATCTTAATTGTTTTCTTTCAATAGGCTATATATAATCTGCAAGTGATTCACAGCTTGAAGAGGTAAGTTTTCATAGGCCAAATTTGAAGGCAATGCATAAACATTTGAGCTCTTAAACATGTTCTTCTTCAAGATGGCAATGGAGATTTATTTACTTATTCGTTATTGAACACAAAAGGCAAAGCTCAATTATAATGTTGAAGACTGAAAAAGTAATTTATAAAACATAAACAAGGAAAATGAAACATACTCTTACTAAAAACTGAAACAAAATAGAGAAAAGAGAGAAAAAAAGAGAAATTGAAATAAGGTGTGAAAGTAGCTTCAAATTAATTAACAACAATATTCTGTAAAATATGACAACAAATAATTCTGTATCTAGAGAAATTCATATTGAAAATATCAACATTCGGATGAGGATGTAATTTATTGCATAACTGTAACATTTGGAAAACTGGGGAATTTTTGTGCGATTCAGTATTTGCTCTTGGTATGAAAAATAAATTTCGAAGTTTTACATTAAGCTTAGGTGCATATAATGTTATATAATAAAATAAACCAACACAGTCCAACTTATTGCTAATAATTTTATAAACAGAGTTTAAAGGTTGATAATTTCGTCTAATTTGCAAACTAGTAAAATGGAAATGTTGAAGCATTGTAACATAACTCTTATAAAGTCTATAATATAACCATTTTAGACATTTATTTTGAATTTTTTCTAGTAACAATGTATTTATTAGTAAGTGGGTTCCAGATAACTGCAGCATACTCTAATTTAGATCGAACAATGGAATTATACAAAATTATTATAGTTTGGACTTTAAATTTACAATAATTTCTCATAATAAAACTTAAACTTTTATAGGAAAAATTTATAATATTATTAATATGACTATGAAATGTAAAATTACTGCTAAATAATATATCTAAATCCTTATGTTCATTTTCTGCTGGTAAAACTTTTCCCTCTATTATAGACGAAAATTTAATCTGTACTTTTCAATCTAGAAAAGGTCATATTTATACAACATATTAATATTAAATAACAATTTCTTATTAACACTCCAAATATGTAAGTTTGTAATATCTTTTTGAAGTAGCTTACAACCTGATATACTTACTTACTGGCTTTTAAGAAACCCGGAGGTTCATTGCCGCCCTCACATAAGCTCGTCATTGGTCCCTATCCTGAGCAAGATTAATCCAGTCTCTATCATCATATTCCACCTCCCTCAAATCCATTTTAATATTATCTTCCCATTTACGTCTCGGCCTCTTCAAAGGTCTTTTTCCCTCCGACCTCCCAACTAACACTCTATATGCATTTCTGGATTCGCCTATACGTGCTACATGCCCTGCCCATCTCAAACGTCTGGATTTAATGTTCCTAATTATGTCAGGTGAAGAATACAATGCGTGCAGTTCTGTTTTGTGTAACTTTCTCCATTCTCCTGTAACTTCATTCCTCTTAGCACCAAATATTTTCCTAAGCACCTTATTCTCAAACATCCTTAACCTATGTTCCTCTCTCAAAGTGAGAGTCCAAGTTTCACAACCATAAAGAACAACCGGTAATATAACTGTTTTATAAATTCTAACTTTCAGATTTTTTGACAACAGACTGGATGATAAAACCTTCTCAACCGAATAATAACAGGCATTTCCCATATTTATTCTGTGTTTAATTTCCTCCTTAGTATCATTTACATATATTTGCTACTGTTGCTCCCAGGTATTTGAATTTTTCCACCTCTTCAAAGGATAAATTTCCAATTTTTATATTTCCATTTCGTACAATATTCTCGTCACGAGACATAATCATATACTTTGTCTTTTCGGGATTTATTTCCAAACCTATTTCTTTATTTGCTTCAAGTAAAATTCCGGTATTTTCCCTAATCGTTTGTGGCATATGTACTGTATACACTTATTAATATTAAACGACAATTTATTATTAATACTCCAAATATGTAAATTTGTAATATCTTTTGAAGTAGCTTATAATCTGATATACTTTGATTTCTTTACACAATTTAATATCATCCGAGATATGAAACGTATGAATGTCAAGCGATTACTTTTAAAAATCATATCTCGAAGGTTAGGCCTCCTCCGGAAATAGAAATTTATAGGGAAATGTCTTATTTCAAATGCAACTTACGGGGGAAAAATCATTGTGAAAATCCATTATCACTTGAAGAGTATTCCTTCCTTCTCAATATTTGCAACACATTATTGAGAACCTCGAATCCTCTTGTCGTTTCTACAAGGAACATAGCAGCAGAAAAGAAAGTCTGTTCAAGGAAGTTAAAAATTCCACCTGAAGATCTGGATATAAGTAACATCAATGTGTATAAACTACGACAAAATCTTAGGAAACAAGAGTACGACAAATGGTATGCACTTCCACATAAAGAAAAAGGTGCTATTTTATTTCAAGAATATACTCCCGGAAATAAATGGATTTTTTCTAAGGAGGGTTCTGTCTTCCTCTGAATGGCGGGACGCAATTAAGATGAATGCTAACGTAGCACCAGTGAGAAGTCTTCATGGAAGATCCTTGGACGGTTTCCGTTGCAGATACTGCAACGAGATTGAAACCTTAGCACACGTCCTAGGATCCTGTCAGCATGGAGAACTCCTGAGAAATTCACGCCATCATAACATCCGAAAACTAATAGCACAAGCCCTTAGAAAGAGATCCTTCGAGGTCCATGAAGAGGTGCACTGCGTTGCGTCAGAAGGCGGCGGAATTAGAAGTGCTAACATCGTGGCTCTAGACAAGACTGATAGTAAAGGCTTTATACTAGACCCAACTATTAGATTTGAGATGAGTCAGACCCAACCATCTGAGGTCAACAAAGAGAAACAACATATTTATGAGCCTACTATTCCGTATTTTCGAGAAAAATATCAGATGGAAGGCACCTGGGAAGTACATGGTTTAATGATCGGAGCGAGGGACACCATCCCACGATCAACTGTAAACACTATCAAAACATTTGGAATCCATGACATCATTCCAAAAATAATTACTTCTAGCATTACTTCTCTACCCGTTAGTGTGTCATTGTTGCAATATATGTACAAATTTATTATTTCTTAAATTTAAGCTCCTAGTTCACATTTCAATTTGACTCATCCATTTTACTGTAATCGTTACTATTCTTATATGTGTGTTATTCTGTGTTTTTGGCAACCCAGGATGCCTGGGCAGACTACTTCTTGGAAATAAATTATATATACCGCATTTTTCACTTTAGGGAGTGACTCTACCTACCTCTTCCGAAATATGTTGTCACCAATTTTACAATAGAAAGGAGTATAGTTGATACAGCGTCGTTAAATAACAGATTCAAAATATTCTTTGATATTATACACATATAAGGGAAATCAACTGAAGTGAGGGTCACATATCTTCGGTATGCCGAGGACGTAGAGAACTGATATTATACAAACAAGTAAACCTACATTTATTTGGAATGTCAGTAATGGCTACATTTGTATGAGTAGCATAGCCTTTTCACGTAACCCACTAGTTGTCATATCGCGGGTTTTTGTGTGGGCACTCATCGGCAAATAATCAGAGAATATTGTTCGATGGCTTCATTGGAATTCCCGCGTGGTACGACACGTGATTAAACCCGGCGGGATGTCTCTTTCCAACATACACCGCAAAAAAAATATCAAAACAATTTTGTCAAATACGATTAACGTTTAATGCCCCTACCCGACGATGTAACACGTTAGCGAGTCTGCTGGCTTAGAAACACACGTAAACACACTTGTGTAACAAACCATATTGATCTGCAGTTAATGTACCATGAAAATTCCTCGACGAAACAATTTATTGACGTTCTCTGCAAAAGTTGCTTTGTGCGCGGATTCAGCGAATCAAAATATATCTGCTGGAAGTCCGCTGTGGTCAATTGAATGCTGTAAAGTCTGGTGGACAATAAGTGATTGAATTGCGGTATTTCCGACTCACAATATAAAATAGGAACACGTTTTTTGCTTCTGGTGATCTAATGGACTGCCGTTTAACTTAAAATACTAGGAATAAATAAATAAATAGGCGAATAAGTGAACTAATGAAGATATGAATGAATAATAGAATATATAATAATAATAATAATAATAATAATAATAAATTAAAATGTGTCTCAGTGAATTGTACAGCAGAGTTCGTATAGGTCAGTTTCTGTCAGATGCGTTTCCAATTCACTGTGGGCTAAAGCAAGGAGATGCACTATCACCTTTACTTTTTAACTTTGCTCTAGAGTATGCTATTAGGAAAGTCCAGGATAACAGAGAGGGCTTGGAATTGAACGGGTTACATCAGGTGCTTGTCTATGCGGATGACGTGAATATGTTAGGAGAAAATCCACAAACGATTAGGGAAAACACGGGAATTTTACTGGAAGCAAGTAAAGAGATAGGTTTGGAAGTAAATCCAGAAAAGACAAAGTATATGATTATGTCTCGTGACCAGAATATTGTACGAAATGGAAATATAAAAATTGGAAATTTATCTTTTGAAGAGGTGGAGAAATTGAAATATCTGGGAGCAATAGTAACAAATATAAATGATACTCGGGAGGAAATTAAACACAGAACAAATATGAGAAATGCCTGTTATTATTCAGATGATAAACTTTTATCATCCAGTCAGCTGTCGAAAAATCTGAAAGTTAGAATTTATAAAACAGTTATATTACCGGTTGTTCTGTATGGTTGTGAAACTTGGACTCTCACTTTGGGAGAGGAACATAGGTTAAGGGTCTTTGAGAATAAGGTGCTTAGGAAGATATTTGGGGCTAAGAGGGATGAAGTTACAGGAGAATGGAGAAAGTTACACAACACAGAACTGCACGCATTGTATTCTTCACCTGACATAATTAGGAACATTAAATCCAGACGTTTGAGATGGGCAGGGCATGTAGCACGTATGGGCGAATTCAGAAATGCATATAGAGTGTTAGTTGGAAGGCCGGAGGGAAAAAGACCTTTAGAGAGGCCGAGACGTAGATGGGAAGATAATATTAAAATGGATTTGAGGGAGGTGGGATATGATGATAGAGAATGGATTAATCTTGCTCAGGATAGGGACCAATGGCGGGCTTATGTGAGGGCGGCAATGAACCTCCGGGTTCCTTAAAAGCCAGTAAGTAAGTAAGTAATAAACATTAAAATTATTGATGGAAAAACACCGGGAATTCAACTTAGAAACACATATTGTTTTCATTGATTTGGAAAAAGCATTTGATAGGGTGAACAGAAATAAATTATTAAATGTATTACCCACAAACCATGTTCCACAACAACTTATAGCAAACATATATAATATCTATAAAACAAATCTAATTGCAGTAAGGTGTGACAATAAATTATCGCATTGGACTGAAATTCATACAGGAGTAAGACAAGGCTGCGGCCTTTCACCGCTGCTATTTATTATATATATATATATATATATATATATATATATATATATGAATCAAATAATAATTAGAGAATGGAAACAATTGCCTCATAGATATATACAACTCAGTAGACATTTACAACTAGATTCATTACTTTTTGCAGACGATTTATCTCTGGTGGCATCCTCAGAAAATAAATTACAACGTTCAATTTTTTATTTTAACAAAATTGGAATTAAATATGATATGAAAATCCATAAAGAAAAAAACTAAAATTATGGCCTTTTGCGGAAAATACCCTGTGCCTAGCAAAATATGTTTAGATTAAAAAATATTAGAAGGGATAAATTATTTTACATATCTCGGATACACATTATCTTTTTTGGATGAAGTAGACATTTCACAGAAAATTTCTAAATACACAAAACCAATGGGATAATTAACACCATTATGAAACCTTCCCTAGTACAAAGGCATACTAGAATTCGCCTATACAAGACCTTGGCGAGACCTGTACTTTGTTACGGCAGTGAGGCATGGACATTGAGGAAGAAAGACGAAAGCAGAATAACGGCTAATGAAATGAAATTTATGAGATATACAGCGGGATATACGAAATGGGATCACAAACGCAATGAAGATGTAATGGAAAAATTACAACTAGAACCTGTAATTAATCACGTAAAACATTATCGGAACAACTGGATAAATCATCTGCATCGCATGCATAGAGATAGAATCCCAAAAGTCATGCTCCACTATCGTCCAAACGGGAAGAGATCTCTCGGTCGTCCAAAGAAGCGCTGGATTGAAAATTCAACTGTGAGATCGTAACAGGCCATTTGGCCTAGTACTTGAAGGGAATAATAATAATAATAATAATAATAATAATAATAATAATAATAATAATGATTTATTTTAGCTATCAACCCTTCTCTTCCACTCAACTAGCAAATGTATACATACATATGTATGAACTTACAAAGAATTCAACAATTTGATTTAGATAAGAGTTATATGTGTACAAGAGTTATTTACGAATTAACCAACAAAATACTATGAACTATTAATTAAACACTGAAATACGAACTATGTAGCAAAATTAAGCTAAAATACATGTAATGTTAATATATTTCAAATAATGTTAGATAATAGAAAGAGATTATTATGAGACAATTTTGAAAATACAGCACTATCAGGATGCATGTCTAAAGGAAGAAGTAACAATGTAATTAGTGATAGTTTAAGTCAGTATGATTGGAGTGAATTGCAAAGAAGGTTATCTTTTAAGCTGTTTTAAAAAGTGTTTATTGTCTGGCAGCCTCTAATACTTTGTGACAGGAAATTCCATTGTCGCGAGGTGGATACTGTAAAAGATGATGAATAACGAGATGTTCTATGAAGGGGTATACTTAGCGTGCCACAGATAAGTGATCTGGTATTTACGTCGTGGTTAGAGTATAGATAAGAGAAACGAGACGAAAGGTAATTTGGTGTTGAAGTGTGCAGAATTCGAAAAAGTAAAGACAGAGAGTGTAAAGTTCTATAGGGTGGAAGTGAAATAATTCTGCAGACTGAAAGATACGATAGGGTACACTTAAATGGATAGAAAACCTATATTACGCTTTGTGATTAAATACACGGTTAATTATAAAATTAGGTTGGGAGTTTCAGCAAAGTGGCAACAGCGCCGCCAACACACTTCCCTTTCTTCTTGTACTATAGATGTAAGAAGTCAACGAACTCATGTCTGTTTCCCTAGGTAAACTAGCTCCCTCTCTGGCTTCAACGTTGCAATCTGGTCGCATCGTTCAGTAGCTTGAAATTAGTGGTTTTTAAACTAAATTGACACGAAAACCGTCCACGTTATTGAAATACCCCAGAGGGATAAATGATTCTTTATTACATTTTGTATCGATATGAACAAAATTCACGATCCTACTCACAATAGTTACCGAAGAGAGGGTGTTAAACTTAAAAAAAATCTTTAACTTTCCACCAATATGGTATTACATTTTCTTAACACATACATGAGGTATTCCCTCTAAAAATCTGCAGGGTTATTTCATTTCTATCCTGTATATACAGTAAAACTTGGTTATAGCGACCTCGTTTCGTGCGACACCTCGCCTATAACGTCAAATATTCTGTGGTCCCAACTAATTCCCCATAAGATATATGCTTTCCTACCTTGCTTAATACGACAAACGCATATGCGTCTATCTCGCATATAATGTCATTTTCAACCTCAGTTTGGAATAAGATTTTCTAAGAACCAAAGTATTTTAAGAAATATTTTGTTGAAATCTAACCCTGACAAATTCTTTACAGTCTCCTTCTGTCATAGACCTCTGGAATGCAGGCGGATTCCCCACCCCATTGTAACCTGCCCGAATTCATGCGGTATTGGATCACTTTCGACAAGAAGTTTTCACTAAGTACACGCATTTTAACGCAGTATGGCCACTAAAAGAAGTGAGTGACACTTTAGAAGTCATTAGAATTATGGACATGTTCTATGAAGCTAGGGAAGGGAGCAGTGAATTTGAAACTGAAATTATGAACATAGAACGTAATTTAGCCCTAGAAAGTGTGTATTGGGCAAGTAGAAGACAACAGAGTAAAATGACTGATTACTTCACTTCTATGTAAAGTAGTTTGGTGAGTACTGAACAAACTTTTTTAATACAGAATACTGTATTTATAATTGTAGGTCTACGTGAATTTTATTATGTTCATTGTAGGCTTAAAAGTCTATACATAAATCTAAAATAAGTCTAATTAAGTTTGTTATTTTTCATTTTCCACCTCACTGGACTGAGAATGTGAATCTCGGTTACTACGACACTCGTTTGTAACAACATAATTTTTAAGGTCCCTTGGATGTCGTTATAAGCAAGTTCTACTGTATAGGTTAATAATACGTATGTTATGTGTATGTATTTGTTGTATACTCAACTAGCATTTCAAATCGACTAGAATTATTGATCACATATAATTGTCTCATAAACTCCTCATATATGGTGTCTTCTTGGTATCACATGTGAGGTTCAGACCTGTCTTCGGACAGTTGACTAAACAACAACAAATTCCTTCTGCTCGAAAAGCAAAATCTTACAAAATGTGCTTCATACAACACAGCTTCATCAAGTACTTGAGTCGGCCTGGTTGGCGGAGTTGGTATTGCGCTGGCCTTCTACGTCCGAGGTTGCGGGCTCGATCCCGGGCCAGGTCGATGGCATTTAAGTATGCTTAAATGCGACAGTCTCATGTCAGTAGATTTACTGGCATGTAAAAGAACTCCTGTGGGACAAAATTCCGGCACACTGGCGACGCTGATATCACCTCGGCAGTTGTGAGCGTCGTTGAATAAAACATAACATTTTTTATAACATCAAGTAATTGATATTGCGCCAATTCTTGTGGCAGAAAATGGGTCCCCCGCAACAAACTTGGTGTCAATTTTCAACAAACTTGTTGATTCACTGCAATTTCAGGAAACAATATTATTATGTTTGTTTGCTTTGTTGCTTGTTGTTGCTTCTTTGTAACAGAAACAAACTCCGAAACGTCACGAATTTCTATTTTTATTACTAAAAAATGAAAAGAGTCCAATCTGACCTTTTCTAAGAACATTATGTCCCACGTTCATAGTGACTTGTTTACTCTATTTGCTAGCTATACTGAGAAAAGCACTCCTTGACTCCGTTCTGTTCAAATCTTCTCCGCTTGCTTGCCTTAATCAGGAAGTGCTGTTTGAGAGCATTGATTTTCTCTTAGTTACTGGGTATTGGAACACGTGAACAGTATTTATCTGGTAGACATTTTGTAGTGTTTAGTGAAATCCTTTATTTAGTACGTCAGACAAATGTTACTACATTAAATAGAACATTACAGATGTATAATATGAAAATTTCTACTAGAAAGACACAATCAATGGTCATGCAAGGAAAGAATCAACGAAGAGTTAAAATAATGATTAGACTTACGCCCGGTTTCTTCAACCTTTGTTATAATGCACGTAACATACCGTTAATTAACTATAAGTTAAAAGTATGAGTTGCTGTTAAAAATATTGCGTTTCTTCCACTTTATATTTCACATTTTAACATTCTGTTTGTTAACTCTCTGTTAGGAACAGAGATTCTAGAGTTTAACCATAACCTATAACTAAGTATAGGCTCACTTCTGTTTTCTGAACTCTGACAATTGTGATTCTCGCTTGTTTCCGTTGTTTGATTCAGAGAGAATAGAAGTCTTTCTATTCTCTCAGGTTTGATTTCTCATTCTTTCCTCGTCTGTATCATAATAGCGTGAAGCGGCGTATTGGTATTGCTGTTATGAAATGGAAAACACTGGAACAAATAGAAATCGTGGGACTAATTTCTCTTCTTTCGAAAGAAACCTTCTGCTGGAAATTATTTCCCAGTATAAACCAATTAATGAGAATAAACAAACAAACGGATCTAAGATGAAAGAGAAAAGTGAGGCTTGGCAGAAAATCGCCTATACCTTTGTATGAACTTCTGGTCTGTCAAATCACAGAAATCAACCCCTATGTTTATGTATTCATGGATATCATTTTCTAAATAATGTAGATATATAAGTTCAGCATCTATTGCACCAACCATATTGGGTACTTCTATGCTAACAGAGAGTTAAATGATTTAACTGCATGAAATTGGGCAGTTAAATTAACATAGGTTTTAACAGCCTGTTACTACTAACAGTAGTTGAAGAAATGCTTCAACTGTTAAGTTTACAGTTAAAATGGAATAACACACTGCTATAATTTAACAAAGGTTGAAGAAACCGGGCCTTAGAAATAATAGAACAGGTTCATGCATTTAGTATCTTGACTGTACTATTTCAGCATTTTCATTTAATGCTGATCTAGAAGAAAATGTCCAGAAATATAGTAAATTAAATGGATGTATAAACAGGTATTTCGGAAAGAATATGAGACAAGATCTAAAAATCAGGATGCATAACATTATATCAAAACCGGCCCTTTCGTTATGGAAGTGAAACATGGGTGATAAGGCAACAAGATCGAAGAAGAATAGAAGCATCAGAAATGAGGTTCCTAAGACACACTGTGGGAGTCATATTAAGGGATAGACTGAGAAGCGAAAACATACGGAAAGAACTAAAAAAAAAAAACAACAAATATGGTCGAAGAAATTCAAACATATCAACAACAATGGTATATGCATGTAGAACGGATTCCCCTTATCGTTTCCCACGGCAAGTATGTTTTTATCAACCGCAAGGCAGACGAGATATCGGTCGGCCACAAACAAGATGGACTTCGCAATTCCATTAGTCTCGGAACGGGATCTACCCATCCTTGATAGGAAGAAGAAGAAGAAGAAGAAGAAGAAGTACGTCTGTTGGGTCTAACTTAATTATTTGGTAATTTGTCTATAAGCTTCGTGTCATTAGATATATTTAATAGCTCCATTAATGACATTATATGTGAATTTTACATTGTACAGCTTATTGAACTTAATTACTCTTACCTACGTCATTGTGTTATTAATATTGAAGTAATTAACTCACGTAGTAATTAAGTTCCTTTATAAATTATAACCTGCTGTAAGCAGACTTCTCTTCTGCTACTCGGCACGTCCCGGACACGTTTAAGATCTATTTTGGGTATCAGCAGAAATACAGGGTGTACTGCTCGAATGTACCTATTTTCAATTGTATGTGACTGGTGAATGGTTGAAGATAGAACCTTGCGGTAACGTTTATATGAAAAGAAAACTCAACAAATTTCGAATCCTGTCGGTAGATGGTGCGCAGATATGGTTTCTTTCCGTAGATTGTATCGATTGTCAAAATGGCGACACCGCAGATGAAAGCGCAAACTGTGTTGTGGTATGCGGAGTTTAAATCAATTGTTAGAGTTCAGAGGGAGTATCGGCGAGTGTTTAACCATGATGCTACAACTGCTAAAAGCATTAAGAAGTGGCACGATACATTTTTAGCTACAGGATCGGTGTTGAAGAAGAATGGTGGTGGTCGTAGAACATCCGACGAAATGGTTACAAATGTTCAAGCCGCGTATGAGCGAAACCAGCGGAAGTCATTAAGAAGAGCTTCCAGGGAACTTAAAGTACCAAAATCAACATTGCAACGAATTGTCCACAAACGTCTCAAACTGTACGCATACAAAGTGCAGTTAATGAAACGTCTGGAGCCGGATGACAGAACCAAACGAGTGTAATTCGCCAATACGATTTCTTTCTCTGGGGCCACGTCAAAGCTAAAGTGAACTCCACCCCAGTCAGAGACCTTCGTGATCTTCGGGAGCGCATCATAGAGGCTATTGAGAGCACTCCAGAAGACATGCTCCAACGTGCTTGGCAAGAAATCGTTCATCGCCTCGATATCGTCACAGTGACAGCTGGAGCTCACGTAGAGATATGGTGATGTGCATATCGAAACTTGTTGAGTTTTCCTTTCATATAAACGGTACTGTAGGTTACTGTCTTCATCTGTTTAACCAGTCACATACAATTGAAATTAGGTACATTCGAGCGGTCCACTCTGTACAGTGAAACCTCTTGTTGGCTCTATTAAAGACCAAAAATATCTACGTGAAGTTGAAGGAGAATATAAGCATAATTGATTACTATCCAGCACTATATCAGTCCTTTCGAGGACCTAAAAATAGTCGAAACTATAGAAAGAGAAATGCTATCAATGCTGCGTGATTAGAAAGGTGCAAGAAAGCAATCATTTTGCTCTAGGTAGAACAGCTTGAAAGTCTTACGTATCGGCAGGAGTGCTAACAAAATTTATTTCTTATGAAAATATTTGAAGTGTACAAAATGAGAAGTTCAAAAACCCACAAATATTTACCTATAACTCTTTTCTTAAAGTACGTCTATTCTTTCATAGTCGATGACAGAGAATATCTTTTTGGTCTACGTTGAGAACCGAACTGATAACAACGGTAAATGCGTAGCTCAAAGTTCGAACTAAACTTAACTTTGGCTTATTACTTGCTTGGATTTTTCCCAGATATTTTTCCTCAACTGTAAAGCGAACGTCAGGTAGTCTCATGACGGATCCTCGCTGTCATGTTTTGAAGAAACTATCTCATTATTAAACCTACCGACACAAGATAACCTAGCAGTTGATACTGGGTCCTTAAATAGGTAATCGATTAAGAAACAACCATTAGTGATTAGAAGTGCTGCCTTCTCTAACACTCAACCAGGAAGAAAGAAGACGAGTGAATCTTATCTGAATTTCAAAGCAATTGCTCAAAATCCTTCGAGCTCGGGAAAATATAACACACTATTTACCACAAACTCAGTCTTTTTTTTGCGTATGCTCTTAGCTGTTCCATATATTCTGAGTCCCTATCACAGGGCATGGCGCGTCCTCAGGTTGCGGATAGAGGAGAGGTGCTCCAGACATGAAAAGTACCTGCGAATTATATTGAATAAGCAGTTATAGACAGCCGATAATGGATGATCCATGTCCTCCACCTTGGGAGTTGATCGAAGGTCTAACAATCCATCACAGTAAAATAGATCTTGTTATGAAACCGCAACATAAGCCTCGGAATGGGACTGATTCTTTGGCGTGACTACACTTGGACTCTCACTTTGAGAGAGGAACAGAGGTTAAGAGTGTTCGATAATAAGGTGCTTAGGAAAATATTTGGGACTAAGTGGGATGAAGTTACAGGAGAATGGAGAAAGTTACAACGCATAATGAAGAACACTAAATCTACACGTTTGAGATGAGCAGGATATGTAGCACGTATGGGTGAATCCAGAAATGCTTGTAGTGTTAGTTGAGAGACCTGAGGGAAAAAGACCTTTGCGGAGGTCGAGACGAAGATGGGAGGAAGGTGAAATATGATAGTAGGGGCTGCATTAATCTTGCTCAGGATAGAGACCGATGGCGAGCTTATGTGAGGACAGCAATGAACCTCCGCGTTCTCTAAAAGCCATTTGTAAGTAATAACTAAGTAAGTAGGCCTAAGTGTGCTCTTAGCTGTTGGTGAAAACTAATAATATATTCACCCGATTTAAATGTTATTAAGTTACGTTTTCTATATACAGGCTGTCCATAAAGCAGGTATGCTCATTCTCTGACTCGCGATTACGTTCTGTAATCACAACCTTCCAATGTAGAGCGTGCTGTTCCTCGTTCGAAGCTCGACGGATGACTGCGGAAGGCAGTTCAAGTACTTAGTAAACGCACGAACAGTACGGGACAATGACACAGTCAAAACCTTCTGTAAGGAAACGATCATTCCGTACAGTGTGGGAGGAAGACTATTTTTGTTGTGCGTTCGGTGAAAACGTAAAGTGTTTACTATGTTTTAAAGTACCGTCAGGAATACTACTGAGCAACATAAAACGACATTATACCCGGTAGGCTCTGCCACCCAGAACATGCCGAAGTAACAGGGAAGCTGTTTTCTTTAATATGTATTCATATACCAACGTTGTTGTTATTGTTATTATTATTAAGCCTATTATTATTATTTTATTAAGCCTATTATTATTATTATTATTATTATTATTATTATTATTATTATTATTATTCTTGTATTGATTTTATTCCAGCAGAAATACATGTGATAAAATAATTTTTCAGGGGTGCAACATGCACTACAGCTTCAAGAATTGAGAACACTTAGAGAAAGGTCAAACACTGAAGAGAGTTGAACAATTCAGAGTCTGTGTTTAAGAGCAAGTTATGTAGTATGTTGGGAATTAGCTAAGGCACTAAAACCCTTCACGATGGTGAACTTGTAAAGAGATGTATGGTGCCTGATCAAAATATAGTTAATTATATCTCTGTAGCCTACTGGAACAGTTCAAATGTGAATTCACAGAATATAGATTTAGTGATTTTGAACGTATGGAGAGTGATATTAATCTTTTTGTTAATCCTTTCATAGTAAATTTAGTACAGTCCGTGAGAGTGCAGGTCCAGGACGAGTTAATTGATCTACAAAGTAACTTAGAATTCAGAACTAAATGCATAGGATATATCTTGACAAACATAGAATTATTTAAAAAAATGAACAAAACGATGAGCTTATTCGCTGCCTTCGCCTCGACATATGTGTGCGAGCTATTATTTTCGAGAATGAAGATTGCTAAATCCAAACATAGTTCCCGATTAACAGATGAACGTCTTTTGAGCCAGCTGCGCATTGCAGTAAATTCGTTGGAAATAGATTCAGATTACTTGCAGAAAAGAATGCACATATTGAATAGACCGCGATGTATGCTGCAATACGAAAATAACATTATCTATGATATAATAATATCATAACTATATTAAATACTGTATAATAAATAACGTAATAACTGAATATTAAAGTGTATACTCTTTCCTTTTTCAAATTCAGTTTATTATCCGTATTTGTAAGAGTGTAAGAACTATACCACTGGCATGGCGGTGCTGCGATGTACGGTACAAAGTAATGTAGTTGCGGAGCCCAGTCCGCACACTGTGTGTGTTATGCAGTGCAGCATCATCCGTGTAATCGGCGCTTTTACAATTTTGAGCATACCTGCCATAAAGTCTGGAATCATAGGATAATGACTATTTTTTTGTTTGTTCAGCACTAAATACATCTTTTCTGGAAACAGTGATGTTCTCAGACGAGGCAAATTTTTACGTATGAGGGGAGGTGAAGAAACAAAATTTGAGGTATTGGTCACAAGCAAACCCAAACTGGTACATCAACAGTAAAAGACAAGGTTTTCCAAAAGTGATGGTATGGTGTGGTTTATGGGACGATAAGATTGTTGGTCCATTCTTATTTGACTCAACAGTCACTGGATAACTTTATCTCAGGATGTTGGGCGATGAAATGGTACCAGAATTTCATGGTATCGGCTATCCAGAGTGGTTTATGCAAGATGGGACCCCACTTCATTATGCAGGTTTCGTTCGGCACTGGCTGGATGAAATATTTCCCGGACACTGGATTGGGAGAAGGGGTCCTGTGGAATGGACACCAAGGTCACCAGACCTGAACCCTATGGATTTTGCGATATGGGGGATTGTGAAAGCTGAGGTGTTTGGAGAAAAAATTCGGGATGTGGAACATCTCCGTCAAAGAATTATTGCTGCATGTGCTGCTCTTAACCCACGTATGTTGAAGACAATTCAAAGAAATAGTTCAAAACGTATGACGACGTGTGTTGAAAATGGTGGCAGACTTGTGGAATACATTCTTTAATGTTAATGTGTATATATGTGCTCAGATTGCTGCATTGGAGTTAAATCGCTCGCTTGAACTCGGTCGAGTGTCGCACCCTCGAGTGAGATACGATCGGTCGTGATACGCTCGTAATAAATAGAAGCGCAGTACAAGGTCATCTCACCGACGTGTCTTATCTTGTATGGAAGGCGACAGATAAGATACACATATGTTTTGCTCACACGGTAAAAATAAGGCTTTATTTTCTGTGTTTATGACAAACGTTTAATGGAACAGTCAATGGAACGTACCAAAACAAGGAACATGAAGTTATAAATAAAATAGTATGAAAAACTTCGATATACAGTTATTATTGCTATTAATAATTATTAAATATTTGATTTACCACATAGGCTATATAATATGATACGTCCATACATAGTGTTCCGCATATATACTGCGACAATGTAGAAACGTTTTACAAAATATTATTGATATAGCAGTAGATTAATAACAATATTAGTACGGAGATAACGTTCTGTGAATAAACGGATAATAAACGAATAATCATGCTGCACAACTGTTACAGACGCAAAGATTGATACACTAATTATTAGAGATTATTATTATTATTATTATTATTATTATTATTATTATTATTATTATTATTATCATTATTACTAGAAAACTTGATACAGTTCTTGCATTATCGTGATTGTGTTCTCCGTTTATAATAATTACATTTACATCCAATAACACCTAACAGATGTGGCAAAAACAAAGTGACTCCTGTGTGAAAAATAAAAACATTTTCCTACAACATTTATATTACATTTTAAAGCAAGTTTTGTAGCTTGTACTATGGAGAGGTTAGTTAAACACTGCAAAGTTTTGAAATGATAAACATCTATGATGTTACTACACAGTTCATCACTGTAACAAGAACGAATGTCTAACGCTCGGCTTATACCGTTCGAGGATTTATCGCTCGTGACAATTTTACCCATCATGCATGTGCGCTACCTATCGGATTATGCTATGAACTACTTGGCGCTCGAGCGAAAACGTCCGATGCAGACCTCTGGTATGTGTATTATGTCCTACGATTCCAAACTTTATGGACACTCTGTATTATATTCACATCTGCTTTAGTTATAATTTTATAGACATTCATTTTGAGTCAAAAGAACGTAGATAAATTGCTTTCCATGGATAATAAAAAATAATTAATTTCTCAATACGAAATAATACATCAGCGTTATGGGGAATACACAAAATATACATTTGAGCGAAGGTAGAATCTCATTTGACATTTCACGGCCGTGTAACTCAAAGCAAATGTGACCGCCTAAACTCCACAATAGACTGTTCGGACTTGCACGCCGGAAATGGGCAAATGTGGCAATAACCTTAGGCTGTGGTCACTTTGGCTCCGTAATTGATCGCATTTGTGCAGGGCCCTGCACGGACAAACAAGGTGAAACAAACAATCTATTGTTGTGGAATATATATAGTGTTTATTGCATTAACACTGCTAATTGTTTAAGGGATTCCCAACGCACTTTCCATCTAATGTTAAATCTTATTATAGGCCTACTCAATTTGCTCAGTTTATATGAAACAGAAGAATGGAATTTTTTACCACATATACCAGTGATGTCAAAGGAAGCGCATTTTTCTGACCTTGACGTCGTGCGCGGGCATCAAGCGCTAGGTATGCTAGGAGGAATAAGCAGCCTGTTGGATTAAGAAAACAGTGGTGCACAAACTTCAAACGGAACGTGAAATTTTATGTCGTTATTTTTATAGGGCTTCTTTCTGTTTGTTATTTTCTATATTGTCTGTAAAACAAAAGTACTAACACCTATTTCTTAGCCTAATATTGCAGTTGTGTTTTAAACGTTAATACATAACATAATAAAGAGTAAAGAAGGAATATTCACACAAATTCCATTATAACTACAACTATACCGTACTAAGTGAATTAAACACATCATTCATAAAGAAAGTGTTATCCCAAAGAAAGACACTGAATATGACATGATAAGTTGAAATTGATATTGATGGTATCTTTAGCTTTATAAAAGTAATCAAAACAATATTATAGTACAAAGCAAAGTTGTCTAGGTATATGTTTTAACTGTAACTAATATTACATAATAAAACTCTTATCGCATTATGCTTTTAGGTGATATTGGAGCGCAACTTTCTGTTATCAGAATATTAAATTATCTCGAAATCTGCTGAAGCTATAGAGCTGACGTTTTACCAACACATAGGCACATATCTTTTGTTTGTGATGTAACAGTATTTGGTTTGTTAATTCATTTCCTTACAAACATTTTCCATGCGAATATTTTCAAACATTTTAATACACTATCTTCAATAATACGTATTTACGATATATTTGATTTACGAAAATATTGTTTCAGTACCTGTAAGACTACTAAACAAACATACATGAAAATTTCACTTTTCTGTAAAAAAGTTGAGAAAATATTTCTTTTGAATAAAAAAGCAAACTTGTAAAAAATGAATATTAAAATTAAAACTTACATTCTTATAATGCACTTATACTTCTCAGACAAATCTAAAAATTAACATGGATATACAGTTTTAATAAGTTCTCTTCCCTTTATCCATTGAAACAGTGCTGGCCATCCCTGTATATAGCTCGACCAAGCGGCATATACTACCTCTTTCGTCTGTCTCTTTCCTTTCCGCTGTAAAGTGCTCAGGCTCTCCTGGGCTCTAAAGCGCGCGCTTGCTCCTATGGCATCAGTTGACATCACTGACACATGCCGTACGAAGTGTTCTCAAACTTAACATGGGAGTTTCCTCTCTTACTCAATATTTTGAGAAAAAATTTATAAACCATTATATACTTTTTAATCTAAAATATTTCATTACAATATCATCAACATACACCATCCTCGGTTAACTTCAAGAAATCCAAATCTTCTGCTACGTATTCCTCTCCCTTTTTGCGTTTCTAGAATCAACTACAATAGTTTCTTATCGTCAAAAAAAAGGTAAAGTTGTAACATTGCTGAGTACCATGCACTTCATAGAAGAGACAGAAAACAGTGAAACAGCTTAACCTATCATGATACTCGACTGCAATGCTAGAAAATCAGGTACAGACTCTATTGACAAATTAGTCATAACTTACAACGCAAAACGGATGACAAGGAAATGGGCTAAGATAATTTTCTACATTATTTTTGATATCATTGCACTGAATGTTTCCCTTACTAGTCATATTATTTAAATAACTACATCTTTGTGGCTGATTGAAGGTTCATTGCAGAGGTAAAATACCTTAGGTAAGATGCTAAAGCGTGTAATATTGTAGGACATAGTTGAGAATATTTGAACTATTCTAGCTGTGAAACAATGTACGAATACCATGGAACGTTAATAAATACAATACAACACTAATATTTTCATTGTCAATATAGACAACATTACATACAAATGGTGTAAAATAAACGTAAAAGTGACGAGAAAAACAGTGCAGTGTACGGCACTGCAATACCAAAAGGCACAGAAAGTGTGTTGAACGTAATCCAAAAGAACCAGTATCACCAAAATCTGAAAATTGTGAAAATATTAACTCGAGGTTTAGCATGTATTTGTGTAGCCTACCATGTTGTTCAATGCCAACATCCCAATTAATAAATTATATAATCGACATTTTAGAGAATATATAGAAAAGTATATAGAAAATTAGTGATGAGCGAGATGCAACGTTCTAATGAAACAAGAAAAAATATCAGACAATAGGAATATCTTTTTTTTTTTAAAGTTGGTTATTTAACGACGCCTTATCAACACGCGAGATGAGACCGATGATTCGCCATAGATTATCTGATATTCACCTCACGGTTGGGGAAAACCTCGAAAAAAATTCAACCAGGTAATCAGCCCAAGCGGGGATCGAACCCGCGCCCGAGCGCAACTTCAGACCGACAGGCAAGCGCCTAAACTGACTGAGCTACGCCGGTGGCTAATAGGAACATCTTGTACTATATCATGCACCAATAACGTCATGTGCTATTGAAAAAATGTCTTGCAATATAAAATCATTTCAAGTGACATCCGCATATGTTCAAGTTCCGTAACTTACGAATGCACGTTATTATTCACTACAAAGATTACAACGAAAATGAACGACATGGCTCAAGCACGAGTTTACTAGTATAGCTTCAGAATAGGGCTGGGGACGGAGCGGTTCGGTTCGGAGCAGTTATTGTGACGTCATTACTCGGTTGAACCGAGTACAGTACCGAGTACAAATTTGTGGGGGCAGGTTTAAAATTTAGATAGATTGAGTCGAGTCGACTTTAGAACGTACTTTGAAAGTGAAACCATGCGTGTTTTAAAAGCGTTGTAGTAAAGCGCTTTCGCTTTGCCAATTGACGACAAAAAAGTGCTTCTCTTCATTGCAAAATGCCGGTTGCAAATCTCATTTGCGTGATCACAACTATTTGCGGAGTTATTTTGTATGAAAGGCCTATTTAACTTTCAGTGTTGTTATATATGACAGACGAAATAAAATTGATAAAATAATTTATAATACTAACAGCTAATAAAATAACATATGAGGTAAACGTTAAACGCTGCAGCTAAGTAAAAAAGAAGACAGAAAGGAACGGGCTCCATGAAGCGCTGCCTAAAACACTTTAAAAACACACACAGAATTATTTACTATTATGGAAAGTGGATAAAATAATCAATAAATCGTGGAATCTTAAACTGAAGATCATAATGTTTATTTATTTTATGCTCGACCATGCCGAAACGTAGTAATTATACACCTGATAGCAGACCTTTAATGCATGTCATTAAAGTACACCTACCCATTAAAGGTCAGGTCTTTCAGCCAATGACGACTCAGGTTACAACTGTTCAGCCAATGACAGGTCAGCTTTCTACCGTTACAAAACCGCAAGTATCGATTATTCTCGGATATGCAATCTAAAGAGAATTAGCGAAAAGTCACAGAGGCTGGAAATCCAATACTGTCGCAGAAGGTTATGTTCTGTTACTATAATAATTAGCGTTAATTGTAAATAATATTCAAATAAATTAAATTTGTCATCTCGTTTTTCAATGTCTAATTTAATTTCAATGTTATCTCTGTAGGTTCTTATGGCCTAGCAAGGTCAATGTGGAGATCTGTTCCTCGGAAAAAATCAATACTTTCGCGTCTGCGCACATCTCACAACATACGGAACATTGCTGAAGGTCAGATACAATTAAAATTAATAATATCAAGTTAGAAATATGGTCGAGCATAAAAAGTCGTATGAAACTCGCCTATAATGGTAATTAAGAAGCTCGTATGAAAATTATGAAACTCGCTTGCGCTCGTTTCATAAATATCCATACTCACTTCTTAATTACCTTCATTATAGGCTCGTTGCATAATGTACTATTATAACATTACTAGCCTTCAATACAACCATGTTCTCTTTGGTGAAGGGTAATATTATTGATAAATTAAAGTAATTAGGTAACATAATTCGTAGAAATAAATACAAATAAAATGGTGACTGATGAGGTAACATAAATCCAATAGAATTAAGTAAAACACGTGAACTCTGTTTGAACGTTTGAACTGACCGGTAACGGCTACGGTTAACCGAGTAACTTCGGTGCTCCGCTGCCAAGCACATAAACCGATAGAACCGAGTAACTCAACAGTTCTACTCGCTCCGTCCGCAGCTCTACTTCAGAATGTCGGGAGTTGACTGCACTCCACGCACACGCAGCGACGACATGTTTGTTTATATCCTTAACCGTTACATTACCCGTGTTCGGCGTACTACCAGTGTTGCCAATTCAGCGGTTTTCCCGCTAAATCTAGCTTCTTTGGATAACCATCTCGCGGGTAAAATTATATTATCCCGCTTAGCGGGAATACTAGCGGTTTTTAATCTTTAAAGTTTCTGAAATGAAATTCATATTAGCATTATAAGCGGCTTTCATAATTACGTTTAATTCGTTCAGTGTGTGTTCTGTGAAATAATGGATGTGTTAATGTAGTGATAATTCCATATTATATGTTACCGTTAAAACCGAAATCCGTCAAAACCAGTTTCAGCTAGTAAAAACTAGTTTAAGCAAATAAAGATAGCAAGTGAGTTTTCGTATAACCTAAAATCAATGTCAGGTTGTTTGGCAAAAGCTTAAAAAAAACCTATACAAACCAAATCTAACCTGTCATTGATTCTAGATCTTAGAAAAATTCGTTTTCTATCTACCTATATTTTAAAATTACTTTTTGCTAGTTGAAACAGGTTTTGTCGGATTTAGGGTTTTAACGGTAACATATATCGTGCAATAAGAATTTAAATAGGTTGTGTCTGTGATAAAAGTGTTAAAAATTGCTTTATAGATCCACATTGGCAATGAAAAAAGTATGCAATATTCGTTACATTGGCGGGCGGATGTCGTTACATTGGCGGGTGGATACTCTATCTTGACCATTATTATTATTATTATTATTATTATTATTATTATTATTATTATTATTATTATTGAATAACAAGTATACATTAAAATCTAGAGATATTTGCTAGAAAATCGCGGGTTTTCGAAAGTCATCTAGCGGGATTTTACGAACTGTTGGCAACACTGCGTACTACAATGCGTCATGAACTACGGTCTTTAGGTAGCTGGAATACGGAGTCTACTAATAACTATCCAAATAATTGCTCCATTAAAATTAATTTTATATTCACTAAGCATAAATATATTCATAAGAATCATTATCTTAATATTAGTTATTATTGGATCCATTGGTGGATCTAATAATATGGATGATCGTCTACCTCTGCTTCTGCATGTGGATGTGCGGCCAGCAGCCGGCAGGTCCTTCAAGGGCTGTCGTGTCTCGGCTTACTTAATTAATTAATAAATATTGGTAGTAGAGTAAGCCTGAATGCTTTGTGTTCTGAATAAAATTAATAAATACCTTGTAGTGTCCGGGCTGGCAGGGCCTGGAGCATACAGATTCCACCTTCTCGTCAGGCCGAGGCCACTGCAGGTCGTCTCGCATGATAAGGGTCCCGTTGTTCCAGTCTCCTATTCGCACGTAGTCATAGCTCCCATTCGACAGCTGCTGGAAGTTCATTATGTTGTACCTGGCCAAAGGATCGCTCGTTTACAGCTTGGAAGGGAGGCTAAAAACCCAATAAACTTCTTCTCCAGTTTTCTTTTGATACTCACCTTATAAACAAACTACCAGAACTTTGTTAGTCTTTTATTCTGTTATGAAAAACTTTTAAGGCCAGCTTTTCTCTTTGATAGCGTGGAATGTCATTAACTCCTTCCTTAATATTTTTAATAACTTCAAATTATAATACATCCCGAGGGCTGCTGTAAAATCAAGTTTGACTTGCCTTTAAAAAGCACGAGAAGGGGATGAACATAAAGGAATTAGCATTAAAATTGCCTAGCAAGAGCCTATTAAAAGAAAGACTGAAGGAATGCTTTATGTCGAATTCGAGGAAAAAGAAAACCTCTTTGTGAAATAAGGAGAAGAAAAGTTTTGTGATTAAATTTTATTTGGTCTGTCTATGAAATATTTTGCGTATGCAATTACCAGAGCAGTGATATGAAGAAATAATAAAATTGTGATATTTATTGCAATTCAATGTTTTAGTAAGAGAGTAATTTCTTGTAAATGTTCTGACTGATAAAATTATATTATCTGAAGGACGAAAAAATGCATGGACACTACTACACAATATCCGGGATCGAAAATTAAGGTGACCATGTAGGCTCGAGTCAAATGGAGAATAGCAATGGCCAAGGAACCTTTTAATACAAAGAGGAGCATCTTCTGCGGACCTGTGGAAAAAGAACTAAGGAAGAGACTAGTGAAGTGCTTTGTGTGGAGTGTGGCATTGTAGGGGGCAAAGCATGGACATTACGACGAAGTGAAGAGAAGCGAATAGAAGCATTTGAAATGTGGATATGGAGAAGAATGGAAAATGTGAAGTGGACAGACAGAATAAGAAATAAAGCTATGTTGGAAAGAGTGGATGAAGAAAGAATGATGCTGTAACTGGTTGAGAAGAAACTGCCTACTGAAGAATGCACTGGAAGGAATGGTGAACGGGAGAAGAGTTCGGGGCAGAAGAAGATATCAGATGACTGACGACATTAAGATATATGGATCGTATGAGAAGACAAAGAGGAAGGCAGAAAATAGGAGAGATGGAGAATGCTGGGTTTGCAGTGAAAGACCTGCCCTTGGGCAGAATACGAAATGAATGAATGAATGAATCAATCAATCAATGAATGAATGTAGGATCGACTGGATTGAAATTATAAAAAGATTTTCTTTTGCATAGGCCTATTCTAATTCCTTGTTATTCCATAATTAATATTATGCAATTTAAATTTTGAATTCTATCGAGAAGTAATGTTTTGTGAATGCAACTAAAATAATGTTAACATGATTCTGTAACATAATGATTTCGTTTGTCGCTTATATTTATATAAGAGCAGAATTTCATTTTAAATTGTCTAACTATTGAATAATTTCAAGGAAAAAAATTGTTACGGGGCCAGATATCGAACCCGAGACCTTTGGCTAAACGCAAACAAGGTTCTACCAATTCATCTATCCATGAACTCTGCCAGACCCCGACTCAATTTCTCACTTCATATCCACAGACATCCAAATGGGCTGACAAACGTCAAGCAATCAACATTGAGTGCACACAAACTCCGTGTGACTTAAATTGTGGTTTTCTGTTAACGAACAGTGACGTGTATTATGCAAATCTAGTTTCAGGTATAGCTAGCTCTCTGTGAAGCTGATTTGAATAATTTCAAGGGAAAAAATTTCGGGACCGGGTATTGAAACCGGGGCCTTTGGCTAAACGCACCAAGGTTCTACCAACTGGGCTATCCAGGAACTCTACCAGACCCCGACTCAATTTCTCCCTTTATATCCACAGACCTCAAAGTGGGTTTACAACCGTCAAGCAACCAACATTGAGTGCACACAAATTGTCTAATAATTGTTTCTGCTGTACATTATTCCAGCCGTTTAAAACTTATGATTATATTCGTAAATTTATTTTATTATTCCTGAATAAAATGAAAACATTTCATATCTGAAGCTGAAATCTATTGAACTTGCAAATATTTGCCATAATAATTCAGCTAATAATTATATTAGTTATTAGCAGGGAAAGGATTTATATGTAAATACATATTTACTTATAAAGCTAATATAATTTATATTTTGCATTATCTTTATGTTTCACAATGTGTAGGGTTGAAAAATCCTACTTTTATTTTCCATATTTTTCCATATTTTAGAGTTTAGTACATATTTTCGTTAATTTCCATATATTTTCCATATTTCATATAAAACAGTCCATATTATATTAGGTTTAACAATAAAACAAAACAAAATTCCATTAACTTTTAAAAATACATTTCAACAATAGAGATTTAAACACATGTTCAGTAATCCCTTTAACATCAGAGTTATTTGAAAATTAGTAGTCCTATCAACAATGGGAAAGTAAGTTACAAAACTGTATTAATTTAATTTAAAATTTTTAACAGACTTCAGTTGTGCAGCTCAACAGTTAAATGCCAGTCAGAGTACACATAGGTTCAGTTTTGTAAATCATACTATAAAGACGGTAAATATGCCAAAAGTACGTCATTCAGTCAATTTAAAATCAAAACTAACAAGTTACATTTCAGAATTTAAAGAAGATGGTTTATCAACTGACAATAAAATATTATTTTGTAATTTGTGTCAGTGTGCAGTATCATCTACACAAAAGTTCCTGGTGCAACAACACATTACAACTAGTAAACATCAGGCCAACAAACAACTAAATTCCAAGCAGAGACAATTGTTTTTAACACAACCAACAACATCGAATGTAAGATCTGAGTTTAACATCGACCTGTGCCGTTCTCTCATCTCTGCTGATATTCCTCTCTACAAACTAAAGAATAAGGTCTTCAGGGAATTCCTTGAAAAATATACTCAACATACAATCCCGGATGAGTCAACACTTAGGAAGACGTATGCTCCATCCATCTACGATGAGACAATACAGAAGATAAGAGATGAAATTAAAGATAGTTCAATTTGGGTTTCCATTGATGAGACTCCCGACAAAGAAGGTAGACTTGTTGGTAAAGTAGTTATCGGTTTGTTAAGTGAACAATATTCTGAACGAATTCTTTTACATTGTGATGTTCTAGAAAAGTGCAATAACAAAACTATAGTTAAACTGTTCAACGAAGCTATGGGTATCCTGTGGCCAAAGGGTATTATGTACGATAATGTGTTATTCTTTATTAGCGATGCTGCCCCTTATATGGTCAAAGCTGGACAAGCATTATCTGTTGTATATCCTAAATTGACTCATTTTACTTGTGTGGCGCATGCATTTCATCGTGTGGCAGAAGTGGTCAGAGACAATTTCCCTAAAGTAGATTTGTTGATTTCATCAGTGAAAAAAGTATTTCTCAAAGCTCCCAGTAGAGTTAACGTGTTGAAAGAAATGTACCCTGAAATTCCATTGCCACCAAAGCCAATTTTAACTAGATGGGGTACATGGCTAGAAGCAGTTGAATATTATGCCGAACATATAGACTCTATTAACAATGTTCTCCTTGCATTGGACTCTGAAGATGCAGTCTCAATTGATACTGCGAAAACAGTTACCTGTGACATAAGTGTGAAGAATGACTTAGCTCACATTCAGCATACATTTTCATGCATCATAAAAACGCTCAAAAGTCTCCAAAATAGGCACCTTTCACTATCTGAAAGTTTTGAAATTATAAATAGTACTGTGGAACAACTGAATCGTGGTAGAGGTAAAGTTGCAGATGCAGTAAGAGCTAAGGTGGACACTGTACTTTCAAAAAACCCTGGATATGAAGAACTACAAAAGGTTGTTGCTGTGATGAGTGGTGAATCAACAGTGAAGATTAACTTGGACTTATCCCCAGCAGACATTGTGAAATTGAATTATGTACCAGTTACTTCTTGTGACGTCGAACGCTCTTTTAGTCAGTATAAATCTATCCTCAGAGACAATAGAAGAAGATTCACTTTTCAGCACTTGAAAGAAATGTTTGTAACCTATTGTTATGGTAACAGACAATAAAAATTGTGTTTTGTTGAAACTACATTGGAAGATAAGGTACGTCCATTATATTTTTTGTTTAGTTTGATTAAAATGTACCAATATTTAACGTACATAGTCATTTTTTTATAATTTTAAGTCCATATTTAATTCCATATTTTGGTAAAAATCCATATTTAATTCCATATTTTGGTAAAAATAACTACATATATATTTACATATTTCATATATTTTTAGTCCATATAAATCCGTTCCCTGGTTATTAGTTATAATTCTGAATATAAGCATAGTAAAGCATTTTGCAAGATTCTTTCCGATAATATTTGGAGAACAACAAATATATCGGGTAGGATGCTTTAAAATTGACTTTGAAATTAAAATTTTGAAATGATTGCGACAAGTTAATTAAATTTGAAGCCATTCAACAGACAGTAAACATAGACATCCTATGAGTGAATCACCCTGTATAGTCGACCACTCTAAATTTCACATAACGGTCTAGCTCAGCGTTTCTCAAACTAAGGTCCGCGGACCACCTGTGGTCCTCGATGTCTGCCCTTGTGGTCCTTCAAAAAAGATAGAAGAAAAAATAAAATTAAATCGAACTGCGTATCACACTATAGCTGAAAATCTCAGAGTTAGTAAATGACACATGGCAATCGCCTTTCACTTTTTCTCCCAATACTGACATTTTATGAAATTTATTTAACCTACGCGTCTATCGCCTTCCCACTCCACTCTCAGCAACAAAAGAGGGATTTAAAGCACTATGAACGTGGTGTTCCTCGCCATGTTTTCCGTGCAAATCTGGCGCCGTGCCTGTAACCCAGCTAGGGACCACCCGAATTCATAACAGGACCAAAGTACCGAACCTTTTCATGTATTTTTGACTTTCTTAATTGTTTTGCTGACACCCAGTCTGCACATTCAAATGATCACGTACTGTACGTCTACACCAATAATAGAACATTCAAAATTGCATCTTTACTTGTTGAAAATCGGTCATGTTTCTGGATTATTTTTTTTTATTTCTCTTTTTGCAAACGACGATATAAGAATTTTTTTCTATTAACATTAACTTAATTAGTTAATACTAATATAAAATTAATTGAATTAAATTAACTTTAATTAATTATTTCTACATTAAAATGTAAGTATACTGGGATTAAAATATGCTACATAAATTATAAATTTGCTTTAGAAGGGAACAAGAGTAAGGTGGTCCGCGGAATTGTTCTGACTTAAGAAAGTGGTCCCCACTTCAGAAAAGTTTGAGAAATGCTGGTCTAGCTAGTTTCAGGACTGGCGACTGGAAATTATAATATAAAAAGTAATAATATGCGACTGGATTAGCACAACGCTGCAAACATATTATCTACGCCATTTTGACATTAGTAACAACATAGAAGTGCTAATGTAAATGTACTGGTAAGCTGTCCGTACGTACCTACCTTCCAGGGGGATCGCCACGTCTGTCGAATTCCACCTGCTCCTCGTCTTCGTAAGTGAATGTCACGTTCAGCAAGTAACTCTGGGGACAAAGAAATTCACAATCAGCACTGCGCTGCAGTTAATCTGGCTTCTTTAGAATCGTAATAAAATCCTGTAAACGACATAAACTGCTAAAAAAAAATGTTGGTGGTAGAGTGTAAATCTATATCTATATCTATACTAATACTAAATCTGTAAGCGAAATTTTTCTGGTAATTTTCGATTTTCCAAAAATAATTGGTGTTAACATGTATAATTAATCATCCTGAAACCGAAAATCGCTTTTTTGAAATTTTTGTTTGTATTTCTGTCTGTCTGTCTGTCTGGATGTTTGTTACCTTTTCACGCGATAATGACTGAACGGATTTCGATGAAAATTGGAATATAAATTAAGTTCGTTGTAACTTAGATATTAGGCTATATGGCATTCAAAATACTTTATTTAAAAGGGGGTTATAAGGGGGCCTGAATTAAATAAACCGAAATATTTCGCTTATTATTGATTTTTGTGAAAAATATTACATTACAAAAGTTTCTTTAAAAATGATTTCCGATAACTTTTATTCCAGGCAAAATTTTGATCGGACTGATATTCAAGTCTGTCTGTCTGGATGTTTCTTACCTTTTCACGCGATAATGGCTGAACGGATTTGGATGAAAATTGGAATATAAATTAAGTTCGTTGTAACTTAGATTTTAGGCTATATGGCATTCAAAATACATTATTTAAAAGGGAGTTATAAGGGGGCCTGAATTAAATAAACCGAAATATCTCGCTTATTATTGATTTTTGTGAAAAATGTTACATAATAAAAGTTTCTTTAAAAATGATTTTCGATAAGTTTTATCCCAGGAAAAAGATTGATATGACTGATATTTAAGGACATACAAGATTTTTAAAATAACAATGCAATACATTTCCACCGCCGCTTCAGATTATAGTGTCGTTGTTCAAAAACGGCCTGCTGATATACCCACACATTCTAAACACGCGACATGACCACAGATGTTAAGGCGTGAATAACTTAACAAAAAAAGATGCACAGTAAGGTTAACATAAAAATGTTCTTCATACACAATCAACTCTATTAATTTGGAGTGATTTATTAAAGCATGCATTCAAGACTAATTTAGAAAAATGTTAAACGAATTATCTTTGCACCAAATGAGTGGTCTCTGAACCAAAATGATAGCATTTTAATTATTTAAATAGAATTTAAATTAAGTAGCATATTAAACGATTTATTCTTCTATCAAACACGAATGTTCCCTGGACCCAATGTTCTATTTTAATTATGTAATGACTTTATATTTATTTCTAATAAGTGCAGCGGAGCGCACGGGTACAGCTAGTTACTGAATAAAACAGTCAGATAATATCTCCCTGTGAAGTAAGTTTGACGCATGTGGGCGGAGTGAATTGGCGGAATCTATCTGTGCCGGATTGTATTGCGAGCAGTATCAGCGCGAGGCCGCTAAGGGGCAAGGTGCTCGTGGTAGCAGATGGTATAGTCGGACCATCGGATCTGTGCCCCCGTAAGATATGCGAACTTAACTCTAATTCCTTCTCAGCCTCGGTAATTCATTTCTCTCCCTGCATTCCTATCTCTCTCCCTTTCTTTCCCCCACCATTCACAATTTTGGCCTTTTTGCGGGACAGTTTACAATATTTGCACTTGCAGTCCAGTGTTGTCAACTCAACATGAATATTGTAGCAAGGAGTGGCGAAAGAAATATTATTAAGTACGTAATAGCATTTTGCGATGAAGAGAATCAAACAGGTCAATATCTGTTTCCTATAAATCAGGCAACGAAAAGAGCAACTGATGTGACAGGTGAGGCTTATTTTATTTCAATTGATTATGTATTTAAATTATTTACTTAACTAATACTAATAATACAATATTTTATGTAATTTATAAAGACAGGTCAGAACTCCTAATAAAGAAAATCAGGAGAGAGGGAGTCTGTGCAGGAGATGAAAAGCTAGAATCACCAGAGAAGAACAGACCAAGGGAACTTTTAATTATTGTAGATGATATGAACCGATGTGTTTTAAGAAGAAAGATACAAGAATTTTGTGCCGTTCAGAAAGAAGTTTCAACATTGAATAAATTACTGAAAAGTAATAATTTCCAAGGTTGGAGAGAAAAACTACGGAAAGTGATTCGAGACATGGGATTTAGGTTTAAAAAATGTAGAAATACAAGATGTATTTTCATTCAAAGAAATTATATTGTAGCATGGAGGACCAGTTATTTATGACACCGTTTGACGGAAGTTTGGCAACATCCCTATTCGGCAAGGTTCGTGGCCTGCTGTTTGACGTGGTGGGAGGAAAGCGGGTGGAATGGAGTGAGTACAGGCTTTAACTTTTCCAAGAACGACGACATCGCTGACGGGGCACAGATCCGATGGTCCGACAATATTAACAGGAAGTGCGGCCAGATTTCTTAATGTCTACAGATCACCTCCCTGCAAGCTCGCTTCGTTCAAGTAATGCCTCCCCCAGAGCGGTCATTGGTCCTTGCCCTCCCACCACATACCACTTGCGCAGAGGTCTTGTTTCGTCTTTATACTCAACAGTTCCTGGGACGGACCATAGTAGGCCTATAAAACATAATGCCTAATTAGTATAATGCAAATGTTTATTGAAATATCATCATAATTATCATCATCATCATCCTTGCATGTATCGGGCCTAGTGGCCCGTTACTGTCTCTTGCCAACGTTTGAACGGTCTGCCCAAGGATTTCTTGACCGCAGGATGGTAATTTAAAATTTGGCGTGGAATTCTAGAACGACGCATTCTGATGACATGTGATTTCCAGTTTTGTCTGTATTTCTGTAGGTATTCCCTAATCGGTTCAATCTGCAGTTCTTTCATAATGTCAGAATTTCTAATGTGATCCATTCCCGTGTATCCCGCTGTACGACGCATAAATCTCATTTCTGCCGCCGTTTTTCGACCCTCCCAAGTACTAACATTGTAACTCAATTTTTTATGGTTTTGAGTTGTCCTAGTTAATATGGTCTTAAATTGTGTCTTTTTCTGCCAGTACTATCATTGTAACTCTAAACCTCCCCAATTGTATGTAAAATCTTATTGTTACTCTACATATCTATATACACTAATTTACACGATCATTTTAAATCTTCATTTTCATCTCCTGAAAAATGTAAGAAAGTGAGTTACAATGCTAGTCGCTTTGTGAATCAATATTACGAATCGTCCAAACTTCACTACCAAAAAAGTTATTGAAATATAATTAAATTATTATGGAGCTACTGGCATAGATCAGTCAGTAACGCATTTGTCTACCAGTCCGAGATTGTGTTCGCTAGAGTTTCGAATTCCGCTTGTGCTGATTAATAATAGCAGGCTAATGGTTTATTTTAACTGGCAGAGTTAAGCCTTCTCTTCCACTCAACCAGTATGATAGAAAATTACTACAATGCTGTGAATATAACATAATTAATACAATACAATACAATACAATACAATACAATTCAAAGCAATACAATACTACAATACAAGACAATATAATACATAATTAATATAATACAATGACAATTCTTTTCATTTTCACAACACCAATAAAATAATTATGTAATAATAATAATAATAATAATAATAATAATAATGATGATGATGATAATAATAATAATAATAATAATAATAATAATAGTATGACAGTCATACCTAAATTAAATTACATTATTAAACTCGATCACAATTGAATCCTCTAGATTCAAAACCCCCTAAAGACCATTTTATTGAGAATTTAATTATGTCCACATATTGCTTGCTAAGAATGAATTCTAATGATTAATATAATTTCAATTAAAAAAATCCACTAAATTTGAAGCAAAAGGTTTGTTAAAAGTCACTGTTAGGTTGAAAATTCCCTCTATTTTACACCAGTTACTGTCAAAATTCTTTAATTTCTGAAAGTGGATATAGGGGATTTTGAATCTATAGGATTCAATTATAACTTGAATTTGACTGCGCCCGTAATAAATCGTTTAGACTTTTCTTGAAAGTGGTTATTGTCTGGCAGCCCCTAATCTTCTGAGGTAGAGAATTCCATTCACGGGGGACTGAGACAGTAAAAGAGGATGAATAGTGGGATGTTCTGTGGGCAGAAATTGCTAGGATTTGGCTCTCCTGTGACCTGATTAGCAGTGGTTGAGCTTTTACCCCACTGTAAGACGAATTTCAGGTAACCCTTTGACGAATCCTCGGACTCATCTCGCGAAATACCATTTCACTATCATCAATTCCGTCCATGATAGATAAACTAGTAGTTCATACATCATCGTCGTTAGTGAAAGAACAAAACTTGAAATGTAAAGTTGAAGAAAGAGTATAATTGAACAACTACAGGGACATCATTTTATTTTTACTAACATTTTTAATACTAACCTGGCTATATCTTTGGATTAAAGATCTAGAACCGGAAACACCGCTTGCTCCCACTTCCAAGACTGGAGTTCGATGATACTAGCGTAAAATACAAATCACTTTACTAGGTATAGGAGGGAAGAAAAGTAGTTCAAGCATTTATGTAAACTAGGAAATATCGCAATTTTGAGTTTGATAATTTTCATTAGGTTTTTGTTTAATCAAAATACAGTACTGTATTAACACTTAGTGTGTTTACTCACGAATTGAGCTATACATTCGGACGTATTAATTATGTAGTGTATATTGTACTGTTACAGCACATAGCGTACAATATAGAGAATGAAGTTAAATTGAAAAATTATAATCATAATACGGATATTTAAACACATTTTTGAAAATTGTGGCCGTTCATTTCGATACAGGCTTCAGTTCTTTTGTGCATATTATCGCACTATAGACTACTGTACCTTATTCCAATTACCAGTTTCGTCCTTCGTACGAGTAACTCATGTTGAAATAATTCTGTACCTACTCTATAAAAGAGTACCTTATGTAAATTTAATCTTCACTTCTGCCCGATCCGAAAAGATAAAATTACTCAGAAATGCTATCTACTGTCCGTTCAAGTGGGTTTGTCGCAGGGTCACAACAAGGGGGGGAAATCACGTGACAATTACTTAACGAGGCCCTTTTATTTAAGTTATTTTAAAACAGTTGTATAATATTACGTAGCCGTCCAATTCCTAACAGAAATTAATGTTTTCAGAAAAGAGCTAAGACAGCCCAGCTACTAGACTTTACAGAGAGGCGAACAGAAGCAGGTGGGGGGAAACCGGGATGAGACGTAGGCAAACGGGCGACAGTACCTATGCGAAAATATGATTCAATATTGAAAGCTGTTTCGTTACTGGAAAACGCGAACATATTTCTGGAACGTACTATACTCACTAACTCAGTACTGTATACGCGACCTCGGTTCTGTGTGGAGGACGGTTGGAAGTTTACAAGTAGAGGAGGAGGAAGAGAAGAACATTCAAAAACTCAGGTACAATAAAAATTGAAGTAAAAATAAAATGATGCCCCTGTAGTATTAATTCCTTGTAAATCACGAAGTAAAATTATTCGCTTCCCATGACTCGGACCACTAAAACTACTGCTCATAATTATTTATTATACTCGTAGCTTGCTTATGAGAGATATTTTGTGTCCTAATGGTAGTACAAAATTTATTTGCTGAGTTAATTTTTTTTTCAACACACGCCTACATTCATATCTCTCTTTGTGCTTTGAAAGATGGAAATAAAATTTTACACAGATGATTAACCACAATTTAGGCTTAGTTGATGTGACGTGAACCAGAAGGTCGCATGACCGTTATAAGGACTGCAAAGCTTCAAACAAAATGTAATTGATTCCGACGTTGGTACGACTCATTTGGTAATCACAGCGATGTGTAAATCGCTGTGAATAAAGCCCCAAGTCAGATTCATGAAGAGGAAAAAAATAATAAACAAAATTTTCACTAATTGAGAGGCCTGAGCGTTATGAGTAATTCTGGCTTTCAATATCCGCATTCAGACAAACAAATTGAAAATTAATTGATTCAACAAAAAAGCGATGAAAGGAAAGCCGTGCAATCGAGTCTGTACATCCTCCATCAATTAATCTCCTTCCTCGATTCGATTATCGTGACAAATTATATTTTCTAAGCGCTGTTTCGGTTGATTCTGACATTCCATCCCTCATAGCCAATAATCAATCAGGAACTCGCCGCTGTGCATGGACGGTGTCTTGTCGCTTGGTTGATGCGCGCGATGTAATTGCTTTCATTAATCGACAGAGGGAAGAGGGAAGGGAAACCTTTTAGGAATAACCGCAACACATCGTGATCATATCATAGGAATAAATTGTTCGTAAAATTTAAGCGGTAAAAATTGAAAACACTTTCACAAATGTATTTCATGAATGAAATACGAAGAGCGATGCTTCCTTGCTTTATATTTTCTCAATATACGAAGCATAATTATTGCTGCCAACATAACAAATAAAATATCACTACCAGTTGTAGTATTTTTCAGTACCGAAATTCGAAACGAAGTTTGTAAACGAAAATTCAACCTGCGAACTAGAAAATCACCATAATCCAGTAGCATATTATCACAGTTTAGTATATACAGTTGTAAAGCTTGGGATGAATTTTTGCATTTCTCGCGATAGTTGCTAGCCGCTTGGAGCGCTGTGAGTACTAGGAACAATAGACTGTGCCACAGCCATCGTGATCTAATACAGGCCTAAGGCAGACCATGTGACTCGCTTAACCTGATCACGAAGGGCGGCGTTTCAACCATATAAATTAATTGGAATGCATAAAGAGTAACATATATTTCTCTAAAATCTAGTGTAATTGCATTAATAAAATTTAAAACAATGATTATGAGATACTTCAGACATAAATCACTTGCGAGTTAAGATGAAATATTATTTTTGGTGTGAAAATTACGTTGTTCGTATGTGTAATACTTGCCTTTATTTCGATTAAATATTGCGAAATTATTGTACATTCATTTATGCACGATTCAATAATTTTCAATTGCACCGCACGGATATTTAGATAAGTTGAAATTATAGGTTATGTTTACTGTACCAGTTGCCCCTTTCTGTCTAATTTTAGTGGTCTCCAGTGCCCTGCCATTCATATGGAAATATTATAGCTTATGTTTACTGTATCTTATATTCCTAAATTCGCAATTATACATTATAATTAAGCATAATGTCATGTATGATACTCCGCACATTCAATTTGTCTGTATTTTAATACTACAATTGAGTATTGAATTATTGTATTTATCTACTACCTAAGAGACGAAGTAACAATCGTACGTACACTAATTTCATAGGAGTGGTATGATAAATTTTCTGTCTTTATTAAGGAAGGTAGATGTGCTATATTAAATCACAATATACATTCTTTTTTATTAAATCTCAAAATAACTTCCATTCTAAACTTAAAATGTTAATGCGAAAAGATTATGTTAACATGTAAAATTCTCTTCACATTAAAATAACACAGTTTTGTAATTATTTCTGCAACATAGGCTATTATGCAACAAGAAGTTAAGGGAACTTATGGACACATTACATAAATAAAACTTAGCTATGATACGCAATTAAGTTATAATATAATAATTCACTGAGCTCCATACACTGAAATAGAAAACCCGAACATATATTACGGCCTCGTCTAGATCGAAAAGGCATTGACTGTGCCGTATTTCGCATTGTTGTGAAAAGTTGTGTAAACTGTGAAATGTTCGTTATCGGTTGTAATAACTGTAAATGGCTAAAATACAATAATTTGAATAATAATATGGGACAAGGAGACGTTTGTAGCACTATAAATTCCAAGAAAAATAGGTCAGAGTTATTCTTCTTCCGAAAGATCCAAGAAGGTGAGTTTATAAAATATAATATATACTTTATGAAAATAAACCTTATATATTTCGTATTTCAATAGTGGAAGGAAGGTGTAAATTTTTCAAAAGAACACGATATCAAAAGTACAATACATTTTATCGTTTGCTAGGGAAAGAGTCTGTGATGAGGCGATAGTAGCGTTCCTGGTGGCTAGCAACTATCTATGGATGTATATTTCAACTGTCTATGTTTGCATATTTAGTAAGTATTGAGCTTCGCAACTGTATATACTAAACTGTGATATTATGTAGCAGAGACAGGCGAAATCTCATTCAGGCCTGCCCATAACTGTTTACCTTCGTGAGAGGGTTAATTCACGGCATTGCTCGTCTGCCGTCAACCTTTCCTCACAAGCAGGCAGGCAATGTGGTTACAAGTGACTCTCAAACAGTCCTAATAGTGACCTGAAAGGACTGCTTTGTTCCGCCGACCTGCACCAGACTGTGCTGCTTTCAGGTGCATGATAAATATCAATCAAGTCTGGGTAAAACAGAGAAAAATTTTCTCCTCCACCGGGACTCGAACCCAGGTTTTCAGCTCTACATGCTGACACCTTATCCACTAAGCCACCTCTACAAGTTAAAAAATTACATATACAGACTTATTTTTACTTACATACCTTACAACTTTAGCTTAATAATAATTCTCCGTACTCCAGCAGGGTATATAGGCCTAAGTAAATAAATTTTAACTTAATAATCATTCTTTTTACTGATAATATTTAACAGAAGTTTGGAAAATACATTCCCAATTATTTAAAAACGCATTTTAATTTATTTCAGCAATCATAATTTGCTCTATTTATTTCCTTACATACAATACATTACAGGGTTGTTTTCGATCTCTGATAACGATTTTTGAATGACGTCGTCTGCGTCAGAAGTCACACGACAACTGAACTGTGGTCAGAGGTGACAGACCAGTAGTGAGTGATTTCATAGTCAGAGTGCACGGTGTCTCACAGCAGCAATACCCAAGAAAATCGAGCCTTTTTGGCAGGGGTACATTAAAAACCTTTGCGATGCTAAATATAGTTAAGTGAAAAACATAGGAGCCTGCAAAAAAACGTGGCTTTGTCATTTCCAAGAAAGGCATCTTCTGTGTACTTAATACGACTGGGAAGTCTCGAATGAGATTAATTCCAGAGGGATCAAGCAAGAAAATCCACTCCTCGTCACAACCCGCACCACCCAAGAAGATGATACTAATTAATCCCATCCGAGTCTTATTAAGTACACAGAAGATATCTATCTTGGAAATAACGAACACGTTTTTTGCAGACTTCTATAAGGCCTATTTCCATAGTAGCATATGACTCAATTTTTCCAAATTTGTATACGCTTTCATAAAAAAATTATAGCAAAAGACTGAATTTTTGTATCACAATAGCCCTACCTGACCTCATCACAACATTCACCCTTTCAATTGCTCGTTATTGGAACTCTGTACCTCATATCTGTCTTGAAGTAAATTTATCTTAAAAGTTCAGTTCGCTTATATTTGGAGCTAAGAAGAATGAAGTTACAGGAGAATGGAGAAAATTACACAACGCAGAACTGCACGCATTGTATGCTTCACCTGACATAATTAGGAATATTAAATCCAGACGCTTGAAATGGGCAGAACATGTAGCACGTATGGGCGATCCCAGAAATGCGTATAGAGTGTTAGTTGGAAGGCCTGGGAGAAAATGACCTTTAGAGAGGCCGAGACGTATATGGGAGGATAATATTAAAATGGATTTGAGGGAGGTGGGATATAATGATAGAGACTGGATTAATCTTGTACAGAATAGGGACCGATGGCGGGCTTATGTGAGGGCGGCAATGAATCTGCGGGTTCCTTAAAAGCCAGTAAGTAAGTACAGTTCGCGTTTAAAGATCTTCTTCACATCTGTGAACTATTACAACCATTTCTCTTTTGATACAACAGAGATTAAACAATTGTATGTCATATTATATTCACGAGATAATTTTGTTTAATTTGTTTCAGTTTTCATACTTTGTGAACACCGTACAGTTTTTTTCTCGTTCCAGATGGCGACCATATTCTTTCCTTGTGGTCTGTTCTTTCTATATAGGAGAAAAAAATTTCCTACTTCTTAAAGGAAGAACATTTGAAACATATGCTGCAGTCCTCTGTGAGTATGGAAATTACAAGTGTGGAGCTAAAATGCAACAATTTTAACAGTACACAGAAGTGGTCAAGATAGCACTTTTGGACAATTTCAACCTCATTTTTGTACATACTAATGAAATGACATTATTAATTCATTTCTGTGAATGTGAGAAGCTTCGATTTGTAAGATAGTTGTACTTTGTCAGTTCATTTTTTATCAGTCGTGTTGACCAATTCTGGACTTCTCAATGAGGCATTTGCGTGTATCTGTGTACGAACATGCGTCCGTATGTAATGGCACTAAACTTAGGCCTACCGCTGAAATAAAATGTGAAACTACTTTTAACTGCGAGATAACAATAGGCTATACTTGCTTACTTACTTACTGGCTTTTAAGGAACCCGGAGGTTCATTGCCGTTCTCACATAAGCCTGCCATTGGTCCATATCCTGAGCAAGATTAATCCCGTCTCTACCATCACATCCCATCTCCCTCAAATCCAATTTAATACTATCTTCCCATCTACGTCTCGGCCTCCCTAAAGGTCTTTTACCCTCCGGCCTCCCAACTAACACTCGATATGAATTTCTGGATTCGCCCATACGTGCTACGTGCCCCGCCCATCTCAAAAGTCTGGATTTAATATTCCTAATTATGTCAGGTGAAGAATACAATGCGTGCAGTTCTGTGTTGTTTTACTTTCTCCATTGTCCTGTAACTTCATCCCTCTTAGCCCAAAATATTTTTCTAAGCACCTTATTCTGAAACACCTTTAACCTACGTTACTCTCTCAAAGTGAGGGTCCAAGTTTCACAACCATAAAAAACAACCGGTATTATAACTGTTTTATAAATTTTAACTTCCAGATTTTTTGTTATTATTCGGTTGAGAAGCTTTTGTCATCTAGTCTGCTTTCAAAAAATCTGAAAGTTAGAATTTATAAAATTGTTATATTACTGGTTGTTCTGTATGGTTGTGAAACTTGAACTCTTACTTTGAGAGAGGAACAGAGGTTGAGGATGTTTGAGAATAAGGTTCTTAGGAAAACATCTGGGGCTAAGAGGGATGAAGTTGCAGGAGAATGTAGAAAGTTACACAACGCAGAACTGCACGCATTGCATTCCTCACCTGACATATTTAGGAACATTAAATCCAGACGTTTGAGATGGGCAGGGCATGTAACACGTATGGTAAAATCCAGAAATGCATACAGAGTGTTAGTTGGGAGCCCGGAGGGAAAAAGACCTTTGGGGAGGCCGAGACGTAGATGGGAAGATAATATTAAAATAGATTTGAGGGAGGTGAATATGATGATAGAGACTAGATTAATCTTGCACAGGATAGGGACCGATGGCGGGCTTAAGAAATAATACCAACATTTGTGTGTAGCTATGGAAAGATTCTTCATTTACTTTGAACATAGGTCGTTCTTGCATCAGTGTGCTCATTGTTGTTCTCTAGTAGCAAGCAAAGGCAGTACACACGAGGAAGAAATACTGCTCACTGGGATACGATCCTGAGGTTGTGGGGGCGAATATCATTACCAGATCATAGAATAGCGAACCACGCAGTTCCAGTTTACAACACACACACTCGAGACTGCCATTCTACTCATAAACCCAAGATAAACTCTCTGGGGACACGGCACACGGTAATAAAATAGACAATTGGAATTTCTCGTAGCGTGCTGTGTGCTGTATAATTATGCTGCAAAATTAATGTAATAAAATCTTACGTCAAAGTTATGAAACGGTATTTACATGATGAAGTGCATTTTAAGATCATTTTAGTTTCAGAACTTAAAGTGTCTCATTAACACTCCGACCTACAAAGATTTCACGCTGTTTTAATATCATACGGAGAAGAGAGGCTGCAGAAAGCAACTCATCAACTAAATAAACACCTGATATTATAATATGAAAATGTCAAGTGATAAAATCTAATTTATGGACTTTAAAGGCGTCTTTTTTAACTGGAGAGAAAAACGTTGTGTAAAAAATTAAGAAAGAATAGGCATTCTATTTGATGAATTATCTGAGCTAGCATATCACTGTCGGAATGGATAAGAAACTGAAAACTTTTGATATTTTATTATTATTATTATTATTATTATTATTATTATTATTATTATTTAAGTGTTTACTAGTAATAACTTACGCGATAGAAATTCAGGATTTAATATTGGAAGATCAGAAAGGTTGTACTAAAGGCTGTAAAAAATTTGAGTATTTGGGGATTCGAATAGATAAAGAAGATACACAACAGAAAGGTTGTATTAAAGGCTGTAAAAAATTTGAGTATTTGGGGATTCGAATAGATAAAGAAGATAGACAACAGAAAGGTTGTATTAATGGCTGTAAAAATTTGAGTATTTGGGGGTTCGAATAGATAAAGAAGATAGACAACAGAAAGGTTGTATTAAAGGCTGTAAAAAATTTGAGTATTTGGGGATTCGAATAGATAAAGAAGATAGACAACAGAAAGGTTGAATTAAAGGCTGTAAAAATTTGAGTATTTGGGGGTTCGAATAGATAAAGAAGATAGACAACAGAAAGGTTGTATTAAAGGATGTAAAAATTTGAGTATTTGGGGGTTCGAATAGATAAAGAAGATAGACAACAGAAAGGTTGCATTAAAGGCTGTAAAAATTTGAGTATTTGGGGGATCGAATAGATAAAGAAGATAGACAACAGAAAGGTTGTATTAAAGGATGTAAAAATTTGAGTATTTGGGGGTTCGAATAGATAAAGAAGATAGACGACAGAAAGGTTGTATTAAAGGCTGTAAAAATTTGAGTATTTGGGGGTTCGAATAGATAAAGAAGATACACAACAGAAAGGTTGTATTAAAGGCTGTAAAAATTTGAGTATTTGGGGATTCGAATAGATAAAGAAGATAGACAACAGAAAGGTTGTATTAAAGGCTGTAAAAATTTGAGTATTTGGGGATTCGAATAGATAATGAAGATAGACAACAGAAAGGTTGTATTAAAGGCTGTAAAAATTTGAGTATTTTGGGGTTCGAATAGATAAAGAAGATAGACAACAGAAAGGTTGTATTAAAGGCTGTAAAAAATTTGAGTATTTAGGGATTCGAATAGATAAAGAAGATAGACAACAGAAAGGTAGTATTAAAGGCTGTAAAAAATTTGAGTATTTGGGGATTCGAATAGATAAAGAAGATAAACAAGAGAAAGGTTATATTAAAGGCTGTAAAAATTTGAGTATTTGGGGGTTCGAATAGATAAAGAAGACAGACAACAGAAAGGTTGTATTAAAGGCTGTAAAAATTTGAGTATTTGGGGGTTCGAATAGATAAAGAAGACAGACAACAGAAAGGTTGTATTAAAGGTTGTAAAAATTTGAGTATTTGGGGGTTGGAATAGATAAAGAAGATAGACAACAGAAAGGTTGTATTAAGGGCTGTAAAAATTTGAGTATTTGAGGATTCGAATATATAAACAAGATAGACAACAGAAAGGTTGTATTAAAGGCTGTAAAAATTTGAGTATTTGGGGGTTCGAATAGATAAAGAAGATAGACAACAGAAAGGTTGTATTAAAGGTTGTAAAAATTTTAGTATTTGGGGGTTCGAATAGATAAACAAGATAGACAACAGAAAGGTTGTATTAAAGGCTGTAAAAAATTTGAGTATTTGAGGATTCGAATATATAAACAAGATAGACAACAGAAAGGTTGTATTAAAGGCTGTAAAAATTTGAGTATTTGGGGATTCGAATAGATAAGGAAGATAGACAACAGAAAGGTTGTATTAAAGGCTGTAAAAATTTTGAGTATTTTGGAGTTCGAATAAATCAAGAAGATGGACAACAGAAAGGTTGTATTAAAGGCAGTAAAAAATTTGAGTAATTGGGGATTCGAATAGGTAAAGAAGATAGACAACAGAAAGGTTGTATTAAAGTCTGTAAAAAATTTGAGTATTTAGGGATTCGAATAGATAAAGAAGATACACAACAGAAAGGTTGTATTAAAGGCTGTAAAAATTTGAGTATTTGGGGATTCGAATAGATAAAGAAGATACACAACAGAAAGGTTGTATTAAAGGCTGTAAAAATTTGAGTATTTGCGGATTCGAATAGATAAAGAAGATAGACGACAGAAAGGTTGTATTAAAGGCTGTAAAAATTTTTGTATTTGGGGGTTCGAATAGATAAACAAGATAGACAACAGAAAGGTTGTAATAAAGGCTGTAACAATTTGAGTAATTGGGGGTTCGAATAGATAAAGAAGATAAACAACAGAAAGGTTGTATTAAAGGCTGTAAAAATTTGAGTATTTGGGGGTTCGAATAGATAAAGAAGATAGACAACAGAAAGGTTGTATTAAAGGCTGTAAAAATTTGAGTATTTGGGGGTTCGAATAGATAAAGAAGATAGACAACACAAAGGTTGTATTAAAGGCTGTAAAAAAATTTGAGTATTTGGGGATTCGAATAGATGAAGAAGATAGACAACAGAAAGGTTGTATTAAATGCTGTAACAATTTGAGTATTTGAGGGTTCGAATAGATAAAGAAGATAAACAAGAGAAAGGTTATATTAAAGGCTGTAAAAATTTGAGTAATTGGGGGTTCGAATAGATAAAGAAGATAGACAACAGAAAGTTTATATTAAAGGCTGTAAAAATTTGAGTATTTGGGGGTTCGAATAGATAAAGAAGATAGACAACAGAAAGGTTGTATTAAAGGCTGTAAAAATTTGAGTATTTGGGGGTTCGAATAGATAAAGAAGATAGACAACAGAAAGTTTGTATTAAAGGCTGTAAAAATTTGAGTATTTGGGGGTTCGAATAGATAAAGAAGATAGACAACAGAAAGGTTGTATTAAAGGCTGTAAAAATTTGAGTATTTGGGGGTTCGAATAGATAAAGAAGATAGACAACAGAAAGGTTGTATTAGAGGCTGTAAAAATTTGAGTATTTCGGGGTTCGAATAGATAAAGAAGATAGACAACAGAAAGGTTGTATTAAAGGCTGTAAAAATTTGAGTATTTGGGGGTTCGAATAGATAAAGAAGATAGACAACACAAAGGTTGTATTAAAGGCTGTAAAAACATTTGAGTATTTGGGGATTCGAATAGATAAAGAAGATAGACAACAGAAAGGTTGTGTTAAAGGCTGTAACAATCTGAGTATGTGAGGGTTCGAATAGATAAAGAAGATAAACAAGAGAAAGGTTGTATTAAAGGCTGTAAAAATTTGAGTATTTGGGGATTCGAATAGATAAAGAAGATAAACAACAGAAAGTTTATATTAAAGGCTGTAAAATTTTGAGTATTTGGGGGTTCGAATAGATAAAGAAGATAGACAACAGAAAGGTTGTATTAATGGCTGTAAAAATTTGAGTATTTGGGGTTTCGAATAGATAAAGAAGATAGACGACAGAAAGGTTGTATTAAAGGCTGTAAAAATTTGAGTATTTGGGGGTTCGAATAGATAAAGAAGATAGACAACAGAAAGGTTGTATTAAAGGCTGTAAAAATTTGAGTATTTCGGGGTTCGAATAGATAAAGAAGATAGACAACAGAAAGGTTGTATTAAAGGCTGTAAAAATTTGAGTATTTGGGGGTTCGAATAGATAAAGAAGATAGACAACAGAAAGGTTGTAATAAAGGCTCTAACAATTTGAGTAATTGAGGGTTCGAATAGATAAAGAAGATAAACAACAGAAAGGTTGTATTAAAGGCTGTAAAAATTTGAGTATTTGGGGGTTCGAATAGATAAAGAAGATAGACGACAGAAAGGTTGTATTAAAGGCTGTAAAAATTTGAGTATTTGGGGGTTCGAATAGATAAAGAAGATAGACAACACAAAGGTTGTATTAAAGGCTGTAAAAAAATTTGAGTATTTGGGGATTCGAATAGATGAAGAAGATAGACAACAGAAAGGTTGTATTAAATGCTGTAACAATTTGAGTATTTGAGGGTTCGAATAGATAAAGAAGATAAACAAGAGAAAGGTTATATTAAAGGCTGTAAAAATTTGAGTAATTGGGGGTTCGAATAGATAAAGAAGATAGACAACAGAAAGTTTATATTAAAGGCTGTAAAAATTTGAGTATTTGGGGGTTCGAATAGATAAAGAAGATAGACAACAGAAAGGTTGTATTAAAGGCTGTAAAAATTTGAGTATTTGGGGGTTCGAATAGATAAAGAAGATAGGCAACAGAAAGTTTGTATTAAAGGCTGTAAAAATTTGAGTATTTGGGGGTTCGAATAGATAAAGAAGATAGACAACAGAAAGGTTGTATTAAAGGCTGTAAAAATTTGAGTATTTGGGGGTTCGAATAGATAAAGAAGATAGACAACAGAAAGGTTGTATTAGAGGCTGTAAAAATTTGAGTATTTCGGGGTTCGAATAGATAAAGAAGATAGACAACAGAAAGGTTGTATTAAAGGCTGTAAAAATTTGAGTATTTCGGGGTTCGAATAGATAAAGAAGATAGACAACAGAAAGGTTGTATTAAAGGCTGTAAAAATTTGAGTATTTGGGGGTTCGAATAGATAAAGAAGATAGACAACAGAAAGGTTGTATTAAAGGCTGTAAAAATTTGAGAATTTGGGGGTTCGAATAGATAAAGAAGACAGACAACAGAAAGGTTTGATTAAAGGCTGTAAAAAATTTGAGTATTTGGGGGTTCGAATAAATAAAGAAGATAGACAAGAAGCTGATAGTAGGAACAGAATTACTAAAGTCAGAATCAGTAACAGCAATTCTGAATGGTATGTTATGGGACAGACATAACAAGGAAACATAAATTGCAAATATATAATTCAATATTCAAAGGTATTGCTTAAACATTGAAATGCAATAAAAATTTAGCATCAATTTTTGTGACAATGGAAATTGATTTTTTAAGAAGATCAGCGAGACAATCGAAATGAGAAAAAAATAGTAATACAGTTATATAAAATGAAAATGAACAACATTTCGTTTTGGATTATGTGAGATATAAGCAGTTGACCTGGTATGGGCAGAGAAAAAGGTTACCTAAAATGGTGTCCTCCTGGGAGAAGAAGGATATGGACACCTCGAAATTCATGGTTAGAAATCAGGACAGGGATAAGACAGTGCAGACTGAACGACACGGATTGGATTGACTACGTTAAAATGGCAATATTTGTGTAGAAAAACGATTAAAATATTATACAAAATAATGGGTATTAATGGACAAAATATGTAAAGAAAATAGGAAAGGAAATAAACATTATTTTACATTAATAATGGGGATTTATGGCCAAAATTAAATGGAAATGCCTAAAAAATGACGGAAAGAAACAAAAGATCCTCTAATGAGTTGAAACAGGAAAAAATTAAAAAAAGATGCAATTTTATCAAAATCCTGGCCTATTATTATTATTATTATTATTATTATTATTATTATTACTTAATTATTTACAAATGGCTTTTAAGGAACACGAAGGTTCATTGCCGCCCTCACATAAGCCCCCCATCGGTCCCTATCCTGTGCAAGATTAATCCAGTCTCTATCATCATACCCCACCTCCCTCAAATCAATTTTAATATTATCCTCCCATCTACGTCTCGGCCTCCCTAAAGGTCTTTTTCCCTCCGGTCTCCCAACTAACACTCTACATGCATTTCTGGATTCGCCCATACGTGCTCCATGCCCTGCCCATCTCAAACGTCTGGATTTTAAGTTCCTAATTATGTTAGGTGAAGAATACAATGCGTGAAGTTCTGTGTTGTGTAATTTTCTCCATTCTCCTGTAGCTTCATCCCGCTTAGCCCCAAATATTTTCCTAAGCACCTTATTCTCAAACACCCTTAACCTATGTTCCTCTCTCAGAGTGAGAGTCCAAGTTTCACAACCATACAGAAGAACCAGTAATATAACTGTTTTATAAATTCTAACTTTCAGATTTTTTGACAGCAGACTGGATGATAAAAGCTTCTCAACCGAATAATAACACGCATTTCCCATATTTATTCTGCGTTTAATTTTCTCCCGAGTGTTATTTATATTTGTTACTGTTGCTCCAAGATATTTGAATTTTTCCACCTCTTCGAAGGATAAATCTCCAATTTTTATATTTCCATTTCGTACAACATTCTGGTCATGAGACATAATCATATACTTCGTCTTTTCGGGATTTACTTCCAAACCGATCGCGTTACTTGCTTCAAGTAAAATTTCCGTGTTTTCCCTAATCGTGTGTGTATTTTCTCCTAACATATTCACGTCATCTGCATAGACAAGAAGCTGATGTAACCCGTTCAATTCCAAACCCTGCCTGTTATCCTGAACTTTCCTAATGGCATATTCTAGAGCGAAGTTAAAAAGTAAAGGTGATAGTGCATCTCCCTGCTTTAGCCCGCAGTGAATTGGAAAAGCATCAGATAGAAAGTGACCTATACGGACTCTGCTGTATGTTTCACTGAGACACATTTTAATTAATCGAACTAGTTTCTTGGGAATACCAAATTCAATAAGAATACCATATTATTATTATTATTATTATTATTATTATTATTATTATTATTATTATTATTATTATTAATTGAAGCTTTACTATTAAATAGGTAGAGACTCTAGACAGAGTAACAATAGACATACAGTACGAAGTAGTAGGAATCTCTCTTCTTGTCATTTAACATGACACAAGATCCCATCAGTTAGTGCATAGGACAAATGCGAGGAAAGAGACTCATTCCGTCTTCTTTCACATCCTAAATCGAACTCGAAGCCTCTGACTCCGTAGTCTGGCACATTATTGTAGACTCTATACTTAAGACGCAGAAAAGGTAGACCCCAATAAAAGTATGAACAATCCAGTTGGATAGAACGAATTTAATTGCCCAGTGCGACAATATATAATTACAAAAACTGGCACCCTCACATGACTAGAGCTCATCTTCCATAACGTCAGACGAATTACGAGGTAATGAAGTCTTACATAAAGTACTTACGGAATTATAACAACAGTCTAACGAGTAAGATTATATCTGCCTATTAAAGTGATATGTTCGGCACTAAAACGCTTTAATGAGTACCTAATTTAATTTCCCCCACCATTATCATCCCTTCCTGATTTCATTTTCGTGGTATTTTAACCTCAACAGATATGAGATGTGAACAAAAGACTTGCGTAACTATAGTAACTGCCAGGTATGAAGATGGTCAGGTTCACATCAATTCAGCGCATGATAGAATCGCGTGATTGATTACGAGAAATACAGAGCGTTCGCCTACGGATGGGGCCAGGAAAACGGCCTGCCTGCGGTGTCGCTTGCGGGAATCGTCTATCCGTAAGCTTCCGCTTTCTGTAGAGTTTTAATTTTAAAAGTTTAGCAGCAGTAAAGACTGATGTTTTTGAAACACTAACTTCCTGTGAAACACGTCTTAGAGATTTATTAGGAGAGCGTGTAAATGATGCACTGATTTCATCAATTTTTTCTCCCGTCAATACTCTTCGTTTTCGCTTAGGAATTGTGGCATTTATCGACCCTGTTGTCCTTAATTTGTTAACAAGACGTCTAACAGTTTCTCTACCCTGAATTGGAGCACCCGGATATTCCACTTCAAATTGCCTACGCACCTCTCTACATGACTCTGTTTTCACATATATATGCATCATACATAAAAACTCTTTGTTCAAGCGTGAATTTTGCGTTTTGCATTGTTAACAAATTTTACACACACGCTGAATATATTTTAAGCAACTGTGTCAAGAAACTGCACTGTACGTGTTAAATACTGCAACATCTGGCTCACAACTTGTCGACCTTGATGTCCTTGATTGTCGAGCGTGTCTCAACAACTGCGCGCACAAAGCGGCGTATCAGTACATGCCGCTTTCCTGGCCCCACCCGTAGGCGAACGCTCTGTAGTTTCGTTTCAGTTGCTGCGTATTGAAGTCTCTCTTATTTCCGGCAGCCAATCACGTTGCGGGTCGATTACATTTAAACGTGTGCGTCTTGTCTTTCGCTATTGATGACGTTATGCACTTCCTAAGGCTCTATAGATACTGAATATAATCATCCACCATTTTAGTTCTTTCATTGATGTTCGCAGAAAACATACGAGGACACTATTTGCCGCTCCGTTAAACATTATCATGTCATAAATCCTATTAGAGTCAATCAATTGCGCTGTAACTTTTAGGATTCATAGAAAAAATGTCTAAGGAAAGCATAGAAACAAATTTTAAATCTAAATCTTTTTTGGAAAGTGAGAAAAAAATTATTAACTTTGAAGTGAGCCATCCAAAATAGACATTGCCACGATAAGCGACAAAGTTTTTTATTTTTCACGTTAGATAGGGGGTCAAAGCGAGAGAAATGTTTAGGAAGAATGGAGATTACTTTTAAAAGTGGCTGCTATTCGAAATCTTTACTGGTTTGCGAGTTGCATACTGTAGCAGGCAAAATTTTGGAGCACCCACTTTTAAAATTGAATAATTTGTTGCTACTTCAACAGATTTTTCTGGAGTTAATCGTTGCTTCTATATTTATTAAATACTACTAAAATTACGACTTAGATGCAATTTTGAATTTATTGTTAGCTTTTATTTAGGAGATATGTTTATGTTTATGTTTTTTGAAATTTCGCAATTTTTAATATATCCTCTGCCACTTCACACACAAAAAATTATTCTAGATATGGATATTTTAGATACGTAATATTACGTCTTTTATGTTGAGTCATCACTGCCACCATTCATAAGTTCATCTGCAGTACTTACGATGCCTCAGAGAAGCTGAAATGTCAGTAATGTATGCATACGATGCGAGTTTTTTTTCTTCTATTTTGTAAGGCATGCCAGCGCAAGAGAATTGTAGGCCTGCTTGTGACGCAGAAAGCTTCATACTTGCAGCTTCTAATTGTCCAGTATCGAAACACCCAGACGGCGCACGTACAAAACAAGTTGGAAATGACGGTTGTCAGATTTCTCGTACAAAGAGCTGTAATTGAGTTTGTTGTGTTGGGAAGAGGGGAAATGCCATCAGCTCGCAAATTATTAAAGAATGTGTGGGAACAGCGTGCTGCGGAACGTAAGGGAAAGCGCTACAAGCAGATCTCAAAAATACATCGCACACTGCTAACGTCGTCATATCACACACAACATAAAATACTGTACGACATGGTAATTGTACCATTCCATAGTATATTTACATTACATCCATATTAACTTATAGCCCTACAATATGACATTGTTACATAATCGTAAAATAGACTAGAGCAGCCTGGCGAAAATGCCATCGTGTGCCGAGCCACTGTGTAAGCTGCAACGTGCATATAACCTATGGAGGGAGGCGGACACCGGAAGGGGAAGTGAAGCAACTGTCTGACTTATTAACGGTTTTTCATTTTCCTCACGTCAAGCACTTAAATAAAATTATATGCAGTACAAGGCTACAAACTAATGTTTAGTACGTGTAACTAACAACGAAATGATCAAGAAAACATAGGACACATTATTACAACCTAAAATTAACTGTCTTCAGAATGTCTCTGCGACAGAGTTTCAAAATCTGGAATTATGTCACTTACTGCCATTCGTAGTTGATCACGAAGATATTTGTCTGTCAGTCGTGATCTAAATTTGATGTTTACTATTTTCATTGTTGAAAATAATTTTTCACAAACGTAAGTTTTAGCGAACATGGCTTCAACAGAGAGAGCAAGCGAAAGAACGAAGCTTCAAATATTTATTTTTTGCCAAAGATGTGAAAAGATCAACATTTGTCAAGTCCTTACATCTAGCTTTCATTTAACATCACATTGTAAATCTGTGAGTTGAAATTGAAGATCTAACCGCATTGTTCGTACATCTGCTGAAAAAGGATCGACATACAGAGATGATGATGATGATGATGATGATAATAATAATAATAATAATAATAATAATAATAATAATAATAATAGTAACACTTAACCTTTTAATGTTTCATCAGTAACATGTAGTAACTAATAATGCCGTTTTATGTTATACGACCGTTTTCCTAGTAATACTTGTGAATAAATCATATATTTAATATTCTCATCATATTGTCAGCAAAAAATGCATCCTCCCATCCTACTTGAAACTTTCGTTTTTTATAGAGCTACATGGTCTCGAGAGAGACATTGCGACGATACGCCACTCGCAGGTCAGAGACAAATACAAATGAAACGGAGTTTGACTCCAGTGAGTGAGAGGGTGGGGGTTGTAGGTAGGAAGCAAGGGAAATGCACTGCGAGCCACAATGTGCTTGTGTGTAGCATTTTCGCCACGGCTGGACTAGAGGAAGCGCAAAGAAAGCTTGCCCATTTGACTGACGCGCAGAGAACGATATTCGGTCCTCGTGCCGCCATGCTCGTTACAGGGCTGCTATGAATAACATAATGCTGATTACAGGGCGCATTCGAAAGCGCGGTCTTGAACTGTTCGTATCGTGGAGTGTTGCTGTGCAGAGCGGGTAGAAGCCAGGGTGTGCGTTACATATTCTGCGTTTTATCCCTGATATCAGGAGTTTTATGTAGTTAAAAGTGTGTTTGTTAAATAACAGAGTTCTGTATAACATTCTATATACTTAACAATGCCCCTGTTTCGCTCTAAATTAGGAAGTGCTAATGAAACGTTACACAGTCAAACTAGAGAATTATTTATAACGTTTATAAATGTATGAAAAACGAAACAGGCTCCGCTCGTAACATAAGGAGTATATACAGATTAAAATAAACCGACCATAGTACCCTAGTTATCGGAACATTTTAATAAAATCACATAGTTTTAGTGTTTTATTACAACGTCAAATATCAATTATTACACGATCACATATTTCTTATAACATCTTTGTCATTTCGTTCAGTGATTTTATGTGTAAAAAAATTCGTTCTTCTGTGTTTTCAACAATGTTATGTCAACGACGACTGAGAACTGCCAATCGAATCGAAGCGAGTTCGAGTGCACCCGAACATTTCCGAAAGTTCGCGCAGCTTTCCGTGGCAGGCTCTTCTTGCGTCGCCTCTACCGACGTAGCTAAGGGGCTTGTCTGCCAATCCGAAGTTGCGCTCGGGGCGCGGGTTGGATTACCTGGTTGAGTTTTTTCCGAGGTTTTCTCCAACCGTAAGCCGAATGTCAGGTAATCTTTGGCGAATCACCGGCCTCATCTCGCCAAATATCATGTCACTATCACCAATCCCATCGATGTTAAATAACCGAGTAGTTGATACAGCGTCATTAAATAACTAAGAAAAAAAATAGCATGAAGTGGAGGGATCTACACCACGCCTTTTACCCCACAAGCAAAGAATAGTAGGTCCTACTCAATTTGACACAGGAGGCTGATTGGACCTGGGGCAGTTCTGAAAAATTTGCCAACGAAAAAAGTTCTGTTAACACGTGGGACTGAACCTGGCACTTTCCAGTCCGTAGCAAGTTGCTCTACCAATTCAGCTTCAGGTTGCCAAATTTTAAGTACTTACACGAAAATTAAACTTCGTTGTTATTTGAAGGCGTATTTGAGTAAACGTGTCAATATTCAAGATGGTGCCGACGTGAAATACAAAAGCTTATTTCGGTTTCTTCTATTAATGCGTAAAAACGTTTATTATTAGTTCATGAAATGTTAATGAATGATGGATTTTAATAGTCTATAAATTAGTGAAAACTATATAAGATAATTTCAATGGACAAACAGCTAACATCTATATGCACAATCTCAATATAGAACTACGAATACATCAACCTGTGCTTATTTTATACAATATCGGTCGATAAACTCCAGCCTGTGATGTTACAGTATATCGGAACATTGATCGTCCGTTCAAACACGATCACATAATTAAATTCCTCACTTTGTACACAATCAAGCCTCTGTAATTTCAAGCTCAGTAACTGAGAGTAATTCGGAGTGCCCTAGCAACTGTCGAATTTACCAGTAAATAGTAATATTCATACTTCTGGAATAACTAGGCTATATCAGCGCTTACAGACACAATTTGTTTCTCTAGAAGTTTGTCTTTCAGAGGTTTCGATCTCTCCACCTTAGGCTCGATTTTGCAATGTTATTGGGTTGGGGGATAGAGTTCGTAGAGTTTTTGTTTTGCGTGTTAGTACTCCGGTTGCTATGCGTTTATTTATCGATTGTCATTTTTTATTTGGAGTTCAATTATTGTGCTTGAGTTTACATACTGAAGTTCTCATTTTTTGCAGATTGGGAGTGGAGTTGTGTAGGCTAGAAAATGGAGTGTCAAGTGGAGAAAGTGGAACATTTCCTACATATTCTTCCTTTTGAGTTCAATAGAGGGGCGAAAGCAACGGAGGTGGCCAGAAACATTTGCGCCGTGTATCGAGACAATGCTATAGGAGAAAGCACGGCAAGAAAATGGTTTTCTCGTTTTAAGGAGGGTGGTTTTGACATTAGTGACCCTACTGTACTCCAACCACGAGAAAGTCTCCAGGGAATGAATGTTGATGTCATATGATGTCATAAGGTCACACACGTGGGTACTCGTATATCTATTGACTATCTCTCAAAGCACAAACCATAACACTGATATAAACATTGTTATACTACCCTAGTTACAAAGTTAGATCACTGTTAATCTCCTCGGGTGTTATGCATAGACATTTCGCTAGCCCGCTCTACGAGCGTGCTAAACTAGCCCCGGCTATCGACTGATTACTTGTACAGGATTCATATAACATTATATCGCTAACACTGGTTTATGAATACGAAGAACGTTAGTTCGCTGATCATCCACCGGAAGCCTGCGCTAAGAATGTCTATGAATATGGCCCCTGGTCTTTTAATTCCTCCATACAGGAAGTAATATATGCAGGAGAGCGCATGGTTTTTAAACTGACGTTATAACTCTAATATTATCTATCTACTTCGCTCCAATAGACGACGCAATAGTAAGCACATTCCTTTCACTGTTTATCTCCTGGTTGGAGAACAGTACACGTTCAGGAAGACCTTCGAGGTTTGATGAGGAGAGTTTAAACACATTAATCCACAATGATCCATGCCAGTGTACCCGAGAACTGGCAAATGTGATGAACTGAGACCATTCCACCATTCTGCGACATTTATTGCCATGGAACCGAAGAAAAACGACCAACAAGACTGCGTGAAGTGATGCTACTCCACGATAACGGCAGTCCGCACTCTGCTAACCTGACACAAAACACTATCCAGGAGTTGGGTTGGGAAGTCATTCCGCACTCACCTTATTCACCTGATCTTGCGCCCTCAGATTTTCACCTTTTCCGCTCTCTATCGAACATACTTCAAGGAACTTCATTTCCGGATACAAGTGCGCTCCGAACAATGAATGGCTTGACGACTTCTTTAACTCAAAACCACGCGATTTCTACAGACATGGAATCGAAAAACTACTCCAGCGTTGGAAGATTGTAGTAAATAATGAAGGAGAATATACTGTTGATGATTAACTTCTCTCTTATGTGTATCTGATGTGTTTCATAAACTTATACACCAACCTAATACATCGCTCTTCTGGAATCTATTCAAAGCCAGATTTTCAATAATAATAATAATAATAATAATAATAATAATAATAATAATAATAATAATAATAATAATAATAATAATAATAATGTAATATTCAATCTACATTAAAAATAAAATTATTTATTTATTTATTTCCTTATTTATTTATTTATTTACTTACTCTTGTGAAGAATTTTTTAATTACCATAAGACATTCACAAGACGCGGTAATAAAATAATAATAATAATAATAATAATAATAATAATAATAATAATAATAATAGAGTCACTAATGTCAAAATGGCCCTTCTTAAAACGAGAAAACCATTTTCTTGTCGTCCTCTCTCCGATAGCATTGTCCCCATACACGGCGCAAATGTTTCTGGCAACTTCCGTTGCTTTCGCCCCTCTATTGAATTCAAAAAGAAGAATATGTCGGAAATGTTCCACTTCCTCCACTAGACACTTCATTTTCTAGCGTCCACGGCTCCACTCACTATCTACAAAAAATTAAAACTTCAATATGTAAACTCAAGCACAACAATTGAACTTCAAATAAAAAATGACAATCGATAAATAAACACATAGCAACCGGAGTACCAACACGTGAAACAAAAACGCTACAAACTTTATGTCCCAACCCAATAATGGTTTATTTAACATCGCGTAGTAAGTGTTAGTAACGACAATGCTACAAATATTGTTTGTGATAATTAATGTGATAGTTGTGGTAATGATAAAGTCAATGATGACGGTTATGGTACTGTCTCCGCAGGTTACCTTGGTAACTGATAGAGAACAAAGGACTGTTTCTCTGATGTATAAAAATGAACCATGAAGAGGTACCGTATCTTGACTATAATGTCACTAACTTAAAATAATTTATCCATTGATAAAACTTTCAAGTGTGCAACCATGCCCGATATTCCAGCAAATATCAGCCGTTTGTAGAGATTTTCCTCTCAGATGGGAGATGATTTATTTCCCAGAAACGATCAATTCCCACCATATGAAGTTCTGCTTTCCCTTCTTCCTTGTAAGATAAATTGCTAACATGTAACTGTCACTTCTATGGGAACAATATACTATTAATTTAGCTACAGTGTTCAGCTATATCCTTGCTATCTTCCACTGTCATTCGGAAATATTGCACTTCATATATTTACTTTTACTATTAACTTACCTTCGTCGAACTCTTGTCATACAGACTTAAAACGTATTCATTAAAAGTCTCATGTTTAATATTTGTGAATGCAGGTTTTATTTTTCTAAATCCACATTGGTATTCAGATGTAAATATCCCGCAAAAGTAATAGATCTTGCAATTGAAAGAATATAATATACACTATAAACTATTCTAGACAGTGACAAATATAAATGACACTCGGGAGGAAATTAAGCACAGAATAAATATGGGAAATGCCTGTTATTATTCGGTTGAGAAGCTTTTGTCATCTAGTCTGCTGTCAAAAAATCTGAAGGTTAGAATTTATAAAACAGTTATATTACCGGTTGTTCTTTATGGTTGTGAAACTTGGACTCTCACTTTGAGAGAGAAACAGAGATTAAGGGTGTTTGAGAATAAGGTTCTTAGGAAAATATTTGGGGCTAAGAGGGATGAAGTTACAGGAGAATGGAGAAAGTTACACAACGCAGAGCTGCACGCATTGTATACTTCACCTGACATAATTAGGAACATAAAATCCAGACGTTTGAGATGGGCAGGACATGTAGCACGTATGTGCGAATCCAGAAATACATATAGAGTGTTATTGGGTGGCCGGAGAAAAAAAGACCTTTGGGGAGTCCGAGACGTAGATGGGAAGATAATATTAAAATGGATTTGAGGGAGGTGGGATATGATGGTAGAGACTGGATTAATCTTGCTCAGGATAGGGACTTATGGCGGGCTTATGTGAGGGCGGCAATGAACCTCCGGATTTCTTAAAAGCCAGTAAGTTGTAAGTAAGTAAACTATTCTAGAAAATAGGTGAGACTTTAATATGGTGAAGCATATGACCTTCTTAGACATTGTAAAAGCTTATGATATGATTGAAAGAACATTCCTATTTAATATGCTTTCAGTGACACAAATTTCACAAGAGAAATTTATAACTTCACAGTTAAGTTAACTTTGAATCTATAATACAACACTGAAATTCATAAAATACAGAGTGGACCGCTGGAATGTACCTAATTTCGATTGTATGTGACTGGTAAACGGTTGAAGATAGAAACCTACAGTAACGTTGATATGAAAGGAAAACTCAAAAAGTTTCGATACGCACATCACCATATCTCTACGTGAGCTCCAGCTGTCACTGTTACGATATCGAGGCGATGAACGATTTCTTGCCAAGTACGTTGGAGCATGTCTTCTGGAATGCTCTCAATAGCATCCATGATGCGCTCCCGAAGATCACGAGGGCCTCTGAATGGGATGGCGTACACTTTACCCTCTTTGACGTAGCCCCAAAGCGGTGTTAAATCCGGAGATCTCGGGGGCCTCCCCTACCAATCCAACAGCCAGGGAACACGTTGTCTAAAGTCGTACGAACGTCATTGAACCAGTGTGGAGGAGCGCTATATTGCTGGAAAAGGATTTAGGTTGCAGATGTTCAATTTTCGGAAAGAAGAACTGCTCCAGCATGTCAAGATATATGGTACCACACACAGTTTTCTCCCGAAGCTCTTTTTAATAAGATCCGCGGGCTTCGCTCAAACGCGGCTTGAACATTTGCAACCATTTCGTCGGATGGTCTACGACCACCACCATGCTTCTTCAACACCGATCCTGCAGCTAAAAATGTATCATTTGACTTCTTAGTGCTTTTATCAGTTGGAGCATCATGGTTAAACACTCGCCGATACTCCCTTTGAACTCTAACAATTGATTTAAACTCCGCATAGCACAACACAGTTTGCGCTTTCATCTGCGGTGTCGTCATTTTGACAATCGATACAATCTACGAAAAGAAACCATGTCTGTGCACCATCTACCGATAGGATTCGAAACTTGTTGAGTTTTCCTTTCAAATAAACGTTACCGTAAGGTTCTATCTTCAACCGTTCACAAGCCACATAAAATTGAAATTAGGTACATTCGAGCGGTCCACTCTGTATATACAGGGCAAACCTAATTTCGAGAAAAAATAATTTAGAACGTATAAATAACGTTTCTTATGTACTGAGGTTCAAAATCAGTGGCGTATACTGGTTAAAGGGTTTGGGCTACCGCTGATCCTACTATTACACAAAATATATCTAACAATTACTTTAATTTTAATTACTATGGTAAAACTAATAATACAAAATTATTACATTATGTGATATTATAAACTTTTTCTTTTGTAATTTCCTTGGGCTACTGCCGGTAGCCCCGGTAGCCCGCAAAATACGCCCCTGTTCAAAATACAATCATATAAGTAAGTGTAAAAAATTATTCACGAATCTTTTACGTTTCTCCACTGTTTCTCTAGCCACTGTTTTCAATTTATTTTTCAGCCTTTAAATGGAAAGAAGCTTTGTTACACGAGAGAGAATTTATTACGTTAGACTGTGCTATATTTTGGAAAGAAATTCTCTGAGGAGATCAGATCGAATACCCGTTCTGAAAGATGCACCATGGGCTAGAATTCCATAGGTACATTCTCTTTAATACTGAGCGAAGACTAAAAGGCATGTGGATATGGAGTGGACTGTGCAGCACGTGGTTATGGAATCTCATTATTTTAAGTGTCTCACTGCCATTTAGAACGTCATGTTTTGGTGGGACTCACTCCGACGGACGGGTTCAAGAGGGGAATTCATTTTAGTAGCTGCGTTGGAATCGATCAAGTTTCGCCAACAGCAGGAAAAGCCCATTTCTCTTTGTGCTGTCCAACAAAGATGATGTCTGATGATCAATGAAATCGGCAGGAAGAAGCGTAATTGAGAACAGGAGAAAGTCAGAGGTAGAAGGAGAGCGAGGAATCTTGTCGTACCTCAAGACTTCCGGAAAATTTACGCGCTGTCCCAATCCTCCATATTTCAACTTCTGACAGTTCGTTGGCCAGAAAACTTGAGCAGCAATTGTAAAAAGCTGACTATAGAAAATAACTTCCCAATGAACTATGACTGGAAGATTATGCCATTACTTGCAGATAATAATAGACTTATTAACTTCATGCCAGATTTAAAACAAGACAATTGAAGGGTTCAGAACCATAGTGGGCCAAGCCCCATTTACCAAAACCGTAGAATACAAGGGTTAAAATGAAGTTATTACCATAATTCAATGGAAACATATAGCAAGTAATATAAAGTATACGCATTAAAACTCAATGATATAGGCCTATCAATCTTCATTAAACTATGGTATTCACTTAGCTTTAACCCTTGGTTCCTACGTTTTTAATAAATGGCGCTTGGCCCACTATGGCTCTGAATCCTTCAATTTACAATAATAATTGACTAAGAGCTTTGGAATATTTTATGTCAGCAAGTTATATTGGAAAACTATGTGGTTAGTAGGTTTTTAACGACGCTTTATCAACTACTGGGTTATTTAGCGTCAATAGCATTGGTGACAGCGATATGGTATTTGACGAAATGAGGCCGAGGATTACCTATAGGTTACCTGACATTCGTCTTACGGTTTGGGAAAACCTCAGAAAAAGGCTCAGTTAGGTAATCAGCCCAAGCGGGAATCGAACCCTCACCCGAGCGCAACTCTGGATCGGCAGCAAGCGCCTCTGCCGACTGAGCTACATCGGTGGCTATAGGGCTTTTAACTACTGTAAGAATTTCAATAAAATCAAATAAATACTATTTTAATGCATATCAGAGAAGTAAACAATATTGCAGCAAAAATACAGCATATGTGTAGTTTTGAAATTTATCTAAAATAAGTGAAAATAACAGATAAAAATAACGAAATATCTTAGCATTCAAGCAATAAAAAAAGAAAAATATGAACAGAAAGGAAGGCACAGAGAGAAAAAGAGAGAGAGACATAGATGGATGGATGGATGGATTGAAGGATTGGTAGATGGATGGATGGATGGATGGATGGATAGATAGATAGATAGATAGATAGATAGATAGATAGATAGATAGATAGATAGATAGATAGATAGATAGATAGATAGATAGATAGATAGATAGATAGATAGATAGATAGATAGATAGATAGATAGATAGATAGATAGATAGATAGATAGATAGATAGATAGATAGATAGATAGATAGATAGATAGATAGATAGATAGATAGATAGATAGATAGATAGATAGATAGATAGATAGATAGATAGATAGATAGATAGATAGATAGATAGATAGATAGATAGATAGATAGATAGATAGATAGATAGATAGATAGATAGGTTTTATTTTATTTTAGTGAGTAGGTCGATAGGTCGTTAGGTCGGTAGGTGGGTAAGTGAGCAGAGAGACATAGGCCTACAAAAGGGCAGGCAGGTAGCTAGATAAATAATTAAGTAGGTAGATAGGTAAGTGATAGTTGGAGAATGAACGAATAAATGAATGGATAGATAGATTACACAGACAAATGGACCGACAGTCTGACGGAGGAATGAAGAGACAAAGAGAAGGTGAGAGAGAGAGGGAGGGAGGGACGGAGGGAGGGAGGTAATCATTCCGTAGCATTCCCCGAACGCCGGCAGGCACCGCATGGAGGGGGCTGGCCTAGTGGCGAGTAGGGTTGCCTGCTGGAAACCTGGGCACACAGAGAACCTTAGTGTGGTCAGCCGGTGTGGGGTTGGGAATTTGTTACCTGAGGGTCAGCGCAATAGATCTTAACAGGTCGAAGTGCTGGGCCATAGTACCCCCCTCCGTTAAATTCAAATTCAATTCAATAGGCAGAGATTGTAGTGGGACAGATCTGTATAGGAACTATATGTACTGTATATATACATATTACTCCCAGCTTCACAAATATTGTACTAGAAATAATCATTATAATGTAACACCTACGGTCAGATTGACAAAGACCAAAAAATGGTTCAATGTTATTTATTTAGATATGTTTAATAGATTGCCTAAGAATGCCCACTCTGTTAACTTATTTATATTTAAAGTTGTTTAAAACATGGCTTTTAGATAATCTTTTTTTATCATATTAATGAATTTTTTGACAGCCACATGAACTTGGAATTTTATACATCTTGATTACACAACTTTTAACACTGTATCACTTCGGAATATGTATGATAAGGACTTTCTTGTGTTAAATATTATTAACGTACCTTGTTAACATGTTTCGACCTATTTTCGGTCATCTTCGGAACTGGTCGTTGTTGGTCTTGGCGCCTCTTGTTTCCTGTGTGGGTGCGTTCGTAGTGTAGAGTCAAAGAGTGTATGTGTTTTGAAATTGAGTTGTGTGTTGAGAATATCGTTGGGGTGTGTTTTCGTGTGTCTGTATATTTCATATTGTTCTAGTGTGTTGAGTTTCTGGCTTTTTGGTTGGATGTGCAGTATTTCCATGTCTGTGTTGATGTCTCTGTAGATGTGGTTGGCATTTGTGATGTGTTCTGCATATGTGGAGGTGTTTTGTAATTTTGTTGTGGCTGTGATGTGTTCTTTGTAACGTGTTTGAAGTGATCTGCCTGTCTGTCCTATGTAGAAGTTGTTGCAGGTGGTACATTTGAGTTTGTATACGCCTGTGTGGTTGTATTTGTTTGTGTGTTGAGATGTTTTTGTAGAGTGTTATTTGTTCTGTATGCGATGTTGTAGTTTAATTTCTTGAATGAGGTTGCAATTTTATGTGTGTTTTTGTTTTCGTATGTTAGTGTGATGTATTTTTTGTGTTCTTGTGTTTGTGTTGCATTCTTCTGTTTTTTTGTGGTTTTGTTTTGTCTTACGTATTATGTTTTCTATTATATTAGGGTTGTATCCGTTTTCTTGTGCTATGTATTTGATTGTGTTTAGCTCTTCGTTGTAATCCTGTTGGTTCATTGGTATGTTGAGTAGTCTGTGTGCCATTGTTCGGAATGCAGCTTGTTTGTGTTGTGTGGGGTGGTTGGATGTGTTGTGTATGTGTGTATGTGTGTTGTTGTGGGTTTTCTGTATACTTTGAATGTGTGTTTGCTGTCTACTTTTGTTATTGTGATGTCTAGAAAATTTATGGATTTGTTGTTTTCAATTTCTAATGTGTAGTGTAGCTTTGGGTGTATTTTGTTTATGTGTTGATGTAGGTTTTGGATCTGTCTTTTGTTTCCTTTGTATAGTATTAGTATGTCATCTACGTATCTGTGCCAATATATGATGTTGTCTGCGTGTTTGTTGTTGTCTTTGTTTGTTTAATTTTGGAATTTTAATCTGTTTTTTTATTGACCGTTGTCTATAATTACGCTATTGTAACCCTGACATATAAATATGATTGATTGATTGATTGATCGTATATCATATTATATTATGTATGTGTGTGAAAAATGAGGAAAATTAAATAAGAATAATTTTTAAGATAATAGAAATAGGCAATGACAATGGATTGAATGAAAAATAAAAAGAAGAAACAAGAGAGGAAGACAGAAGTGGTGAAAAGTAAAAAGAATGGAGGACAAACGAAAAGAAAATTGATGCAAAGAAAAGAAACAAAATGAGATAAATATAAACAGAGAAAATTGAAAGAAAAAAAAAAGAGAAATGGGAAAGAAGTTAATAGGGGATAGACACGCAAGCGAAGAAAATAAGCTATAATGGGAAAAATATTCAAGGTAATAATTACCTTTGTTCATCACTGAAACTTGTAGAGACATTCACTGGTACATATACTCTTGAAAGTCCAGCATTGCTGTCGTTGTGAGGTTGTGTTATTTTCTACAATCGTTTAGTCTTTGTTGAAATCTCGGAAACAGGGATGTCTTTCAAAGCCAGCTCTCCATACAAGCATTCTTCTTGAGTGTCACTCACAGCGTTTGAATGGCCAGTCCTTTTGTTTGAGTTTTCTGAAAATTTTCTATGTGCATCTGTCCGTTACAGACTGACCGCATGACGAAGTTAGGAAAGAGGCGAGGCGGGGTGTTCTGTCCTGTACATTTCGAATTAATTGTAGTCCAAGCTCCAACTCTCTTCTGATTCTATTATACAGCATGATTAATGACGTAATGGGAAAACAGTTCTCCAGTTTGTATAGAAATCAGTTATACTGCAATTTGTAGATTTACCCGCGCTATTTTAAATTTATAAATTAAGGTAGAGTACAATGTATCACAAGACCCTTCAAATCCTGTTCATCAAATGGACAAATTCCGGTAAAATAAAATAATAATTTAATAATAATTAAATATTACAGAATAATACGTTATTCATTCATTCATTAACAATATTCTGCCCAAGGGCGGGTCTTTCACTGCAAACCCAGCATTCTCCAATTTTCTCTATTTTCTGCCTTCCTTTTAGTCTCCGTATATGATCCATATATCTTAATATCGTCTATGACAGCGTTTCTCAATTTTTTTTTTCCTGTGAGGACCACTTTTTAAAGTCAGAACAGTTCCCGGACCACCTTAGTCTTGTTCCCTTCGAAAGCAAATTTATCATTTTCGTAACATATTTTGATACCAGTATACTTACATTTTAAAATTGAATTAAGGTTCAATACTTTGGTCCTCTGTTATGAATTCGGGTGGTCCCTGGCTGGTTTACAGGCGCGGTGCCAGATGTGCAGGGAAAAGATGGCGAGAAACACCACGTGTATAATGCTTTAAATCCCTCTTTTGTTGCTGAGAGTAGAGTGGGAAGTCGATAGACGGGTAGGGTATTAAATTTCATAAAATGTCAGTACTGGGGAAAAAAAGTGAAATTCGATTGCCATGTGTCATTTCCAAACTCTGAGATTTTCAGCTATACTGTAGTGTGATACGCAATTCGTTTGAATTTTATTTTTTTTCTGTCTTTTTCGAAGGACCACAAGGACAGACCTCGAGGACCACAGGTGGTCCGCGGACCATAGTTTGAGAAACGCTAGTCTATGATATACCTTCTTCTGTCCCGAACTCTTCTCCCGTTCAAATATCTTGGAGCAACAGTAACAAATATAAATGACACTCGGGAGGAAATTAAACGCAGAATAAATATACCAAATACCTGTTATTATTCGATTGAGAAGCTTTTGTCATCTAGTTTGCTGTAAAAAAATCTGAAAGTCAGAATTTATAAAACAGTTATATTACCGGTTGTTCTGTATGGTTGTGAAACTTGGACTCTCACTTTGAGAGAGGAACAGAGCTTACGGATGTCTGAGGATTAGGTTCTAAGGAAAATATTTGGAGCTAAGAAGGATGAAGTTGCAAGAGAATGGCGAAAGTTACACAACGCAGAACTGCATGCATTGTATTCTTCACTAGACATAATTAGGAACATTAAATCCAGACGTTTGAGATGGGCAGGGCATGTAGCACGTATGGGCGAATCCAGAAATGCATATAGAGTGTTAGTTGGGAGGCAGGAGGGAAAAAGACCTTTAGGGAGGCAGAGACGTAGATGAGAAGATAATATTAAAATGGATTTGAGGGAGGTGGGATATGATGATAGAGAATGGATTAATCTTGCTTAGGATAGGCACCAATGGCGGGCTTATGTGAGGACGGCAATGAACCTCCGGGTTCCTTAAAAGCCAGTAAGTAAGTAAGACTATTGTACCTAATCCCAATTACCAGTTTCGTCCTTCGTACTAGTAACTTATGTTGAAATAATTCTGTACCTACTCTATAAAAGAGTACCTTATGCACTCTAAATTCAATATTCACTTCCGCCCGATCAGAAAAGATAAAATTACTCAGACATGGTATCTACTGTCCGTTAAAGTGGTGTCGTAGGGTCGTAGGAAGGGGGGAAATCACGTGACAGTTAATTACTTAACGAGGCCTTTTTATTTAAGTTATTTTAAACAGGTGTATAATATTACGTAGACGTCCAAATCCTAACAGAAATTAATGTTCTCAGAAAAGAGCTAGGACAGCCCAGCCACTAGCTGGCCAATAAAATCTGGTGGGGGGAAATCAGGATACGACGTAGGCAAATGGACGACAGTACCTGTGCGAAAATGATTCAATACCTAAAGCTCTTTCGTCACTGGAAAACGCGAACATATTTTTGGAACGTACTGTTTACTATGACCGTAAGGCTACTGTGACTGTATATGCGGTCTTGGATCTGTGTGGAGGACGGTTGAACTTCATTAGTAGAAGGGGTGGCAGTGAAGTACATTCAAAAACTCAGGTACAATTGGAGTAAACATAAAATGATGTCCCTGTATGAAAGTTATTACACTCACCTGAGTGAGTTACTGGAAATACTAAGGGTTATTTAGTTAGTTTGCGTAAACCTTTTCCTTATTACCCGAGAAATCCTATTTTTTTATTTAAAGGAATAAAACTTTTTTTTTAATATTCCGATGTGGTTAGAAAATTGGGCCTCATTTGCTCCTCCCAGTGCCCACAATGAGCATGGAATAAACTTGGTTTGAGATTTTTTTCGTAATACATTTTATCTCTAAGAAAAAGTGGTTCTTAATTTGTATCTGAAATCTCAAACGTTTACAGCGATCACTTTAATATTAGCATTGATTAGTTTTGATACTGTTATGTCATAGGCCGGTTTTGTTGCTTTGGTCTCATATATCAAATTATCAGTCCAAATCCACGCTTTTGGATGTAACTTCATATGCTCAATGTTCCGTCACCACATATTCCTACGCTAAAAACAACAAAAACCGTATTTATTAAATAAAGCCACGTGAATAACTCATTGTTATGACACTTCTGACGATAATCTGTTCCGACAACAGCGTTTTGGGTTACATTACCCCTAACCAAACAAATATTACAAGTAAATGCTGCAACTGTTTCACTCGGTGTAATCTGCTATATAGACAAAACACTGTCACTTCGAAAATGTGCTTCCTACGAGAGCTTTGTTGATTCATCAAGTTATTGTGCTGTGATTTTTTATTGACGTTGAGAACAAATCGTTCTCATGATAGTCTGCCATACTCGACACCATACACACAGGGTGAACCGTAAGCAATGTCATTAATTTCAGGGGGTTATTCTGCGAGATATTTCAAACAAAAAAAAAGTTAAAACAACTGTGCTCGTTTTTACTTCCTTATCTAGATAAAAACTGTTTTTATATGAAATATTTCATAGAGTGTTTTGGGAAAGCCATTGATTGAATTCGCTATAAAATTAATCCGTGGCGCCACAGCCCTTGAAGGGCTTAAACCGACTAGCCAGCTGCAGAGGTGGACGATCATCCAACTAGACTGGAGGTATCGTGTAGTTAGCACGATGATCTCCCCAGTCGTTATACCTGGCTTTTCTAACCAATTTCGCTACATATCATTGCTCCCCAAGTGCATCACGATGTTGGGTGAGCACCGGTCCTATACACTGGCCGAAATTTTATAAGAAAATTTCTTCTCCCATGAGGACTCGAACCAGCGCGCATTCCGTAACGCGAGTCCTAGGCAGGATGCCTTAGACCACGACGCCACGGCGCGAGACATTGAATTCCCAATATGCTCAGTGAATTTAAGAGACCAATATATAATGATGATAAATGCTTGAAATAATTTTAGTTCTGTCCTTTACATTTGCAGAAATTTGATCCGAACAAATGTAACTTTTCGTTCTGAAAAAGAATTTTACAATATTACATTTATATTATCATACTAGCCGTACCCGTGCGCTCCGCTGCACCCGTTAGAAATAAATATAAAGTAATTACATAATTAAAGTAGGACATTTGATCCAGGGAATATTCGTGTTTGATATAAGGATAAATCGTTTATTATGTTACTTAATTTAAATTGTATTTGCATAATTAAAATGCGATCATTTTGATCCAGAGACCACTCATTTGGTCATAAAAATTATTTTAGGAAATACAGGAAACGAATGTACAGAATAGCCTATCAAGTTTTCTGTGCATAAGAAGCTATTTTAATCTTACCTGTCCTCGATTCACTCAGAAATTACTGTAATAACATTATAGCATTATGTCCATCTGGAGAAACTACACTTTCCAATGGTGAATTAATAATTAATTATACAAATCGGTTAATTTGGCTTCTGATATTACTTCATACAAACACAGAAACATTCTCTGTAGGCTATCTTTCATAGCTTTCGATTGTTGCTGTCCAAGGCCCCTTATAGACGAAGTCATTTGTTTTTTAATTCATTACACGGCCTTAGATGGCAGTTATTTTAATTTTAAAACTCATTTATCTCATTAAATATCAGTCGTATCAAAATTTTTCAAGGAATAAAACTTATCGGAAATTATTTTTAAAGAAACGTTTGTTATGTAATATTTTTCTCAAAAATCAATAATAAGCGAGATATTTCGATTTATTTAATTCAGGCCCCCTTATAACCCCCCTTTTAAATAATGTATTTTGAATGCCATATAGCCTAAAATGTAAGTTACAATGAACTTAATTTTTATTCCAATTTTCATCGAAATCCGTTCAGCCATTATCGCGTGAAAAGGTAACAAACATACAGACAGACAGACAGACATACAAACAGACAGACAGTCAGACAGACAGACATACATACAAACAAAAATTTCAAAAAAGCGATTTTTGGTTTCAGGGTGGTTAATTGTATATGTTAGGACCAATTTTTTTTGGAAAATCGAAAATTACCAGAAAAATTTCGGCTACAGATTTATTATTAGTATAGATTATACTCTTTCATCATAATATTACATTTGTTCGGATCAAATTTATGCACATTTGAAGGATAAAACTAATATTCTTTCAATCATTTATTGATATAATACATTGCTTTCTTAATTTTTTTTAGTTGGTTATTTAACGACGCTGTATCAACTACGAGTTTTTTTTTGGCGTCGATGAGATTGGTGATAGCGAGATGGTATTTGGCGAGATGTGGCCGAGGATTCGACATAGATTACCTGACATTCACCTTACGGTTGGGGAAACCTGGGAAAAAACCCAACCAGGTAATCAGCCCAAGCGGGGATCGAACCCGCGCCCCAGCGCAACTTCAGACCGGCAGACAAGCTCCTTAACTGACTGAGCCACGCCGGTGGCTTTCTTACTGACTGAGCCACGCCGGTGGCTTTCTTAAATTAACCGAGATTGTGAATTAAATCAATGGCCTTCCCAAAACACGATGTGAAATGTTCATTTAAACAACTTTTATCTCGAATAGGAAGCAAAAACAAGCAGAATTGTATTTACCTATTTTGTACGAGCAGCTGTGGAAGATGTCTTCAATCACACATGTGATCCCGGATTATAGCCTATTATCCTCAAAACATCTGCCACGACATAATGCAGAATTCAGCTGTGCTGCGACAATGACGGTCTCCATAGGCTATCGATATCCTGGATCCTTAAACCAGTGGTGGGCAAAATGAACGCAACCCACAAGACAGGATTTAAATGGCAACTACATACTGTGGGAGGGGTTGCACTCTATAGTGCAGTGACGGATTTACAGACAGTTACGCCACTACACTCCTACCTACCATATGTAATTAGAATAGTCCATTCACGTGATATTTAATTAATAATTTTTCAAAGCAATTTCTTCGAAATTGGGATTTATATCTGTGCATGCTATTTTCAGTTGCGCAAGGAGATGAGCATCGCTTAAGCGGGATGTGTGGCTGGACTTTACAAATTTGATTTTAGAAAACAGCTGTTCGCACTGGTAGGCTGATGAATACATACCGTCATTTCCCATAACTATGGTTCTGGAACACAACTATGGTCCACGATACAACCATTCAAAGATCATTGTAGAAGTAACATAGACAGTTCGTAGATAGCTGCAGTGACTTTAATTCAAACTACAGTACAGCAACAATATAGATAAACGACGTACTACGTTATGGAGTACAAAATTTGAATAGTTGTATCGTGGACAATAGTTATGTTGCAGGACCATATTTATGGGAAATTATGGTACTCATTATTTTTTTTAGCAAACTGTCTAAGCAGTGGATATGTAGTACTGGACATCTTTTTAAAAAATATAAGCCCCCAGTAGACCTTCACATTCTGCTTTCAAGAAGCTATCTTCTGCAAATCCAGTACCTCTAACTGCAATTCTGGGATAACATTTTCAATTTAAACATAGAAAGTAGTGGCAAAAATATTCAAATCTTTCTCCATCCTTTGAAAATCACTGAATCTGTGTTCTTTAAACTCGTATAACAGGTAATCTATATTAAGAATGTACATATTTAAGTTCGCGTCCTGAATATTTGTAACTGAGCCTAAACATGAGAAATGAAAGAACCGCCTTTTTGTAAGTGCGATATCCTCTCGATTCATATGATTCTGCGAAAGACATTGTATCACTAATGAAGCTCCGAAGTACAGCAGTCCAGTATAATCCGCCACGTACACGCGCAGTATTTTCATGGAGTGGGGGAAGGGGAAGGTAGGGGATAAGTTTGATGCTTCGCTGAGGTCTGACGTCACTGCGGCAATGCCGCAGGAATACCCACCATCGCCTTAAACCATTAGGTAAGTATCCATATCAAGCATTCAATCATAACCATCACGGTCACTCCGTAGAAAAAGGTAAATTCAACGTTTGACACATTCGTGAATTGTATTTATCGAAACTTCACGAGCAATGGAAAGGTGTAAGTACTAGGTGTGTTCTTGAAGTAATTTCAATTATAGCCGTCGCATCGCTGTAATCGTTATTTTGCGCATGGGTTTTTTCTTCTTCAGTCCTCAGGCAAGCTGTGGATGCAGTTTCAGAGCTTCAGTCCATGTGTGTGGTTAGTTGTGATCAGTTGAAATGTTTAAAGTGATCGAGCACCCCGCCGACTGTGAGATGCGGTCTATTATCCTTTTTTTGAATGCGAGAAACATCAAACCAGCTGACATTCATCGTCAACTTTGTGAGGTGTTTGGTGATAATGCCATTAGTGGAGAAATGGTCAGGAGATGGGTTAGGAAGTTCAACGAGGGCCGCGTCTCTGTGCATGACGAGCAACGTACCGGTCGCCCACCTTTGATCAATGACGATTTGGTGCGTGCTGTCGATGCAAAAATTCATGAGGACAGAAGGTTCACAATTTCTTCGCTTTCCTTGAATTTTCCACAAACGTCGCGGAGTGTTCTCTACAAAATTGTGACAGATCGATTACGATATCGAAAATTGTGCTCACGATGGGTACCCAAGATGCTCACTGAGGAACACAAAACCAAACGAGCTTCCAGTGCATTGAGCTTTCTCACACGTTACAGTGAGCAGGGCGATGAGTTTCTTGACCATATCGTGACAGGTGACGAGACTTGGGTGTCTCACATGACACCTGAATCGAAGCAGCAGTCCATAGAATGGAGGCACACTGCATCGCCAAGGAAAAAGAAATTCAAACAAACCATGTCAACACGCAATATCATGTGCACTGTTTTTTTTTTGGGACAGAAAAGGAGTCCTACTCATCGAATTCTTGCCTCGGGGTGAAACCATTAATAGAGAAACCTATTGTCAGACCTTGAAGAAGCTCCGTCGCGCAATTCAGAACAAGAGACGTGGGATGCTGACCGACGGAGTTGTGTTGCTTCATGACAACGCTCGGCCACACACAGCTCGTGACACCCAAAATCTCATCTAGAAATTTGGCTGGGAACAAATTGACCATCCCCCCTACAGCCCGGATTTGGCTTCGAGTGACTTTCATCTCTTCCTGCACCTCAAGAAGTTCCTCGGTGGTCAACGTTTTGATGGCGACGATGAAGTGAAAACAGCAGTGCGGGAGTGGTTCGCATCGCAGGCGGGCAAATTCTACAATGAGGGGATAGAAAGACTTGTGCCACGATTCGATAAATGCCTCAATAATGGTGGAGATTATGTCGAGAAGTAATTGAAGTGTGGGGAATACGATGCAACAAAAATGGTTTGTAAATATGTTCCCGTTTACTTACTACACCCTTTTGGAACTTACTTTAAGAACACGCTCCTCTTCTGGGCGATGTAGAGGTCAATTTGGAGGCGTTTACGTAATGGTGTGACAATATTTGAGGGAAAGTGAAGGGGGGAGGAAACGTTAAATATTCTGAGAAGATATGCCCAACAATTTACGAAAAAATATGTGTGAGTGTTCAAGCTCGTTACCTTTAATACGGAGACGAGAGATAATTGAATTACGGCTGGACTCACCTTGAAGAGAGAGCCGTTGAAAGGGAAGAGCTCGGGACAAAGCCCGACTGTGTCCCTGCCGCACACATCTTGGTGCATGTTGTGTAGGCCGTACGCCATTGTGTAGATCGCCTTTATGATGAAGGATAGCTTCGGATCTGCCTTGTACCTGTCACTCAGCTTCTCTCTACCTGCAACAAACCAGACCAAATTAAACATTATTTCACGCTATCAAAATTAACCAGACGACAAGCAAAAATTCATATCTCACTTATGAAAACAGGAACGTGGATTTAGAAAAGGTAGATCACTTATACAGGGACATCATTTTATTTTTACTAACATTTCCATTATTAACCTGGCTATACCTTTGGAGTAAGGGAAAAACCGTTTGCTACCCCCTTCCACGACTGGAGTTCGATGATACTGGCGTAAAATACAAACAAATCACTTTACTAGGTATAGGAGGGAAGAAAAGTAGTACATCCATTTACGTAAACTAGAAAATATCGCGTTTTTCAGTTTGATAATTTTCATTATAGATTTTAATTTAATCAAAATACAGTGCTGTATTGACAATAAATGTTTTTACTCACGAATTGAGCTACCCATTCGGGCGTATATATTATACTGTCTACAGCACATTAGCGTACAATATAGGGAATGAAGTTAAATTAATTGAAAAATAAACATAATATGGATATTTAAACACATTTTTGAAAATAGTGGCCGTTCATTTCGATACAGGTTTCAGTTCTTTTGTGTATATTATCATACTATAGACTATTGTACTTAAGTCCAATTACCAGTTTCGTCCTTCGTACTAGTAACTCATGTTGAAATAATTCTGTACCTACTCTATAAAAGAGTACCTTACGTACTGTAAATTCAATCTTCACTTCTGCCCGATCCGAAAAGATAAAATTACTCAGACACACTATCTACTGTCCGTCCAAGTAGTTATGTCGTAGGGTCGTAGAATGGAGGGAAATCACGTGACAGTTAATTACTTAAGGAAGCCCTTTTCTTTAAGTTGTTTTAAACAGTTGTATAATATTACGTAGACGTCCAATTCCTAACAGAAATTAATGTTCCCAGAAAAGAGCTAAGACAGCCCAGCCACTAGCATTTACAGAGAGGCGAATAGTAACAGGTGGGGGAAACCGGGATGCGACGTAGGCAAATGGAAAATGATGCAATATTGAAAGCTCTTTCGTCACTGGAAAACGCGAACATATTTTTGGAACGTACTGTTTACTATGACCATAAGGCTACTATGATTGTATATGCGGTCTTGGATCTGTGTGGAGGACGGTTGAACTTCATTAGTAGAAGGGGTGGGAGTGGAGTACATTCAAAAACTCAGGTACAATAAAAATTGAAGTGAAAATAAAATGACGTCCCTGTATAATATTGTTTATTGCCAGAAAAATACAACGCAAATAAATTGTAAATTAACACAATTCTAGCACTCCCCTAAAAGAGAGTGTTCTCGTGCTCAGGGAAAGATTCTATATATAATAAATTCACATAAGTAAATTACAATAAAATGAGTGTTAGTAAAGAACTGTTTACAGAACATGAGAAGAGTGATTGTAGGAGGAAGAAAAATAAAGTGCATAAGATTTGCTGATGATATGGCGTTGTTAGCAGAAGAGGGAATGATACTAAAGGATATGCTGCTGAAGCTGAATGACGGCTGTGAGCAGTATGGGATGAAAATAAATGCAAATAAGATGAAAAGCATGGTCATAGGAACAAAAATACAGCAGATAGACTTGCGATTTCTAAACAAGACAGTAGAGCAAGTGGACAGCTTCAAATACTTGGGGTGTACTATAAACAGTAACATGAGCTGCTGCCAGGAAGTCAAAAGGAGGACAGCAATGGCGAAGGAAGCTTTTAATAGAAAAAGGAGCATCTTCTGGGGACCTCTGGAAAAAGAACTAAGGAAGAGACTAGTGAAGTCCTTTGTATGGAGTGTGGCACTGTATATGATTATGTCTCGTGACCAGAACATATTATATTTTCATTTCGTACATATGGAAATATAAACACTGGAAATATTTCCTTTGAAAAGGTGGAAAAATTCAAATACCTTGGAGCAACAGTAACAAATATAAGTAAATGACACTCGGAAGGAAACTAAACACAGAATAAATATGGGAAATGCCTGTTATTATTCGGTTGAGAAGCTTTTGTCATCCAGGCTGTTCTCAAAAAGTCTTAAAGTAAGAATTTATAAAACAGTTATATTACCGGTTGTTCTGTATGGTTGTGAAACTTGGACTCTCACTTTGAGAGAGGAACATAGGTTAAGGGTGTTTGAGAATAACGTCCTTAGGAAAATATTTGGGGCTAAGAGGGATGAAGTTACAGGAGAATGGAGAAAGTTACACAACGGATAATTGCACGCATTGTATTCTTCACCTGACATATTAGGAACATTAAATACAAACTTTTCAGATGTGCAAGGCATGTAGCACGTATGGGCGAATCCAGAAATGAATATAGAGTGTTAGTTGGGAGGCCGGGGAGAAAAAGATCTTTGGAGAGGCCGAGACGTAGATGGGAGAATAATAATGAAAAGAATTTGAAGAAGGTGGGATATAACGATAGAGACTGGATTAATCTTGCTCAGGATAAGAACCGATGGCGGGCTTATGCGAGGTCGGTAATGAACCTCCGGGTTCTCTAAACGTCATAAGTATGTATATTATTAATATAATAATAATAATAATAATAATAATAATAATAATAATAATTATTATTATTATTATTATTTTGTTGAGTTGATATAACTTCTGTGGTCATATCGCGTGTTTAGAATCTGTGGGTAGTATACCAGTAGACCATAGTTACTGTTGTTGAGTTCCTGTTTCTATTTTGTGATGTAGATGGCTTGTATTTATATAACTGATTTTCGATTCTGATTAATGTTTATGATATTGATGATTGAGGCGGTGATGAATCGTGGTATGTAAATTTCCAATTCGGCATTTACCTTTGTGACTGAGGGATACCTAGAAAAATCCCAGTCAGACTGACCGGTCACGGGGTTTGAATGCGAGTTCCAAACGCTACCATCTGAGCCAACTTGTTCGGTAAAAATTCTTGCATCGGACAGGAATCGAACCGAGACCGCCCGTGTTACAGGAGAGCATTCTACCACTGAACCACAGATGCTATTATTATTATTATTATTATTATTATTATTATTATCAGTTAGCGGAAATATTATCACTTATTATGTAAGTACAGGAACGATTACGCTAAGAATTCTTATTATTACGAATGAAAGATACTCGACTATAGAGAATACAAAAAAATTATCTGTACGTTATAAAAGGTGTTGGAATGAACAATTATTATTGTAGCATCAGGGGAAGAACAATACCATATACAGGGCGTTTCCGAGGTGGTGTTACAAACTTTCAGGGATGATGGCGAAGGGCACATGTATCAATTTGAGATAAGGAACCCTGGTCCGGAAATGACCAAGTCGGAAGTTACAAGCAAAAATAGTTGTGTGGAAATGAAATTATTTTATTCCTCTGTACACCTTATTTATGTGTATTTATCTGTACACCTTACACATACTGTATTCATCTGACGTTGTTTACGTTGTCTAGTTACAGTATTCCATTCAGTGCGCTGTCTGAGGGATGTGGACAGAAAACTACACTAAAGCAATGCAGATAGCGTAATGTGTAACGGACATGGTCGGTCCTGATATGCACGTCTGTAGACAGCAGTGTATGTGTACAAGTTGCAGTGTCCAGTCGATCAGTCCTAGTGAAATGGAGGAGTAAGCAGATCTGATTTTGGAATACGGGCGAGCCAATGGGAACAGTAGACAAGGTCACAGATTGTATCGGGACAAGTACCCACGTAGGATACATCCGGCCCATATCATTTTTCCACTACTGTTCCAAAAGTTAAGGGAAGGAGGGCACGTGGTACCAAATTACAATTCCATTTCCACACAACTATTTTTGCTTATAACTTTCGACTCAGTCACTTCCGGACCATGGTTCCTTATCTCAAATTGATACATGTGCCCTTCGCCATCATCCTTGACAGTTTGTAACACCACCTCGGAAGCACCCTGTATAATGTCTGACGATAATGATAACGATTACGAAGATGGTCTATATTCTCTGTAGAAATCGAAACTGCAACGGTATCGATCAGAGTACGCCTAGGACTCTGTTACCCGGGGAGTGCATGGCTCTTCAGAACTCTACACGCTTCTGTTAAGAAAGGATTGCGCACGTGAAGTACGCCACTATAAAGGGAAACCTGTCTCTCACTTTTGTCTGTCTTGAATTGTTTCGCCCGTTCTAACAGGAATCCTCTCTCCTCTGCATCTGGACTAGTCTTCAAGAGGTCTCTTGATTCTCGCGACTAGACTTCTTTCTCTAAGCCTCCAGTCAAGTTACGATGACGACTCTGCTAATATGAATAAGACATCAACCTCGATATTACATCACAGCGAACGAGGTTTTACATACCCGAACCTAGCTATTCAGGTTGTGTACTATGTGTATTATTTTAAGTGAAGAATAGCCTACAATGCGTGTAGTTCTGCGTTGTGTAAGGGCCTAGACACATGAGCAAAATTACGAGTAAGCATACAGTAGATAAAAAATTCAGTGCCTGCATTTGTAATAGAACAGCGGTGACCAAACTGGGTATCGTGATTACATCGTGTAATCAAAGACATTCGTACTAGTAAGGGGAGTTTCCTGTACATTGCTCTCTGTCTCGGTCACGTACTGAAGGTAAGCAGTGTCGGTACCATGTCGCTCTACAAACCCTCTGTCTCTAGCAGGAACAGAAGGTTTCGTACAGAATGGGAAGAGGAATTTATTCGCTGTTCTGTCGGAGAAAATGTAATATGTTGCTTTGCTCAACGGTTCAATTAATAGTAGTATATAGAAGGACATTACAGGGCATTACGCTGATACACAGGCATAACAGGTATTGTTGTTGTTATTATTATTATTATTATTATTATTATTATTATTATTATTTATGAGCAAGTGTTACCATAAGTCTTATATACGTGCCTAAGTATAAAGGTCTACATCTTCTCGTCGACCTGATTGGCGAGTTGGTATAGCGCTGGCCTTTCATGCCCAAGGTTGCGAGTTCGATCCCGGGCCAGGTCGATGGCATTTAAGTGTGCTTAAATGGGACAGGCTCATGTCAGTAGATTTACTGGCATGTAAAAGAATTCTTACGGGACAAAATTCCGACACATCCGGCGACGCTGATATAAACTCTGCACTTGCGAGCGTCGTTAAATAAAACAAAACATTTTTACATCTTCCCTTGAAGGATAAAATAATTACTAGACTACGCTATATCTCCATTTCAATTTTTTTTTTATTTTTTTATGACTATTGTCAGTTATTTACTAGTTATTGATTTAATAATAATAATAATAATAATAATAATAATAATAATAATAATAATAATAATACGAGTAATAATGGTAATACTAATAACAATACTGATAGTATAACCAGTAGCAGCAGCAGTAATAATAATAATAATAATAATAATAATAATAATAATAATAATAATAATAATAATAATATAGAGAAACTTGAAAACTGCGCTTTCTGGACTAAATATCCAGGTAAGAATTCAGGAGATTTCTGAATGTGTTCATGAGGAATATTAAAAAAAAAAACAAGAACATTTATATAGGTTTTATACATTTAACTGGCTCTTGATGACAGTAGTGACATTACTGATACAGCAAAGCTTGTGATTTTTATTAGCGGGTTGAAGAAGAACTCAGTGTTAAAGCACGAACCACCACTGATTGTAGTTTTCACGTAAAGTACCTCTCCCCCGTCTCTTTACTTCATAGACCAGTCTTGCGATGACGACTAGAACTTTAGAGCGAGAGATCCTTTCTGTCCGCTGCGCGCGCGCGGAGCTCTTTTACCTGTAAGCATTGCTAAAGGATGTACAGATCTTAGAACACAGCGCATCATGACGGAACGGAAGCGCTTAAAGCTATTTAACTTTTACTAAGCCCAAAAAGCTAATTCACTTTTATTCCAATGACTATTTTCAAGAATTTGAACAAATATGAACTACACATTTTGAAAACTTTGATGGAAGGAGCTTTTTTAGTAACGTCAATATAAAAATATACTTAAAAATATAATTTCAAAACTATTAGACCTAATTGCACCAAATTCTGTACAGATGATATTATTATAGATCTGTTTATATAGTTTAAATTTCACAAATTTTGGTCGAAAATTGTGGAAGTTTTAAAAGTCATACATATGTATCCCCTTAAATGATTGACCCCAAAAATTACGAAGGCTCTCAATATCTTAATTTAATCAATTTGTTTTTTCGTATTACGTGCATCTCACAAATCGCTCTAAGAAAACTCATTACATAATCACGACTGGAGAGTAAGGACTACATTTACAATCACACAATCAATATACTCTATTTCAGTCAATACTGTCATTATTATTTTTTTTCAACAAATACTCAAAAGTACTTAGAGATCACACACGTCGAGTAGGTAGATCCTATTAGTTTCTTCTAACCAATGAAGTGAAGTATTTACATAATAAATAATTGCTGTTAACAAGAAAATGGTTCACAAGCAATTAACTTTTCCTGTTTCCCTTTTTGTTCCTAAAAAACCCTTCCCTTTGCGATTTGTTTATAGTATATGTACAGTACATGTACAGGGTGCGTCAGAAAGAACGGATGGATTTCACATGGCAAGAAAATTGTAAAGATTCATCAAACCAAAAATTTATTGTTATCAACATATTCACCAATACATGCAGTTTATTTATGGAAAACAACATTATCCATATGATGTCCTTGGCTTTCAATACAGGCATCGAGGCGTTTTCTGATGTTCGCCATCACTTTCAGAGTCATAGCTGGTGCAATTGCCACGATTTCTTCACGAATCGCTGTCTTCAGTTCGTCCAGTGTATGTGATCGATGTTTACAAACTTACGCCTTCAAATGGTCCCAAAGAAAGAAGTCGCAGGGCGCGAGATCTTACCGTTGCCTCGGACAATCTCAGTGCAATAGAATTTCGTCCAGGTGATTTCTTCTTTAATGTTGAACCTGTGATACGAAATGAAGCCACCCACCGCAAAATTGTATTCCGAGTTGGAATCCTAGCGTGACATCCGATGTCGAAATGAGTCCTGAGTGGCGATCACAGACTCTTCATTTTTCAAAAATGTCTCTACGATGAAAGCACGTTGTACACCAGACCAACACCATATTCTCAACTGAAACTGCATTCTATGGCTGACCCAACAGTCGTGGTCCCCCTCACTGTATCTCTCTCCTCGTTGCGTATCGATAGTTTGAAATCCATCCGTTCTTTCTGACGCACCCTTTATATTAAATATCTGAATAATTAGCCCTATTACATAGCCAGAAATTTAGTAACGCAAGTTATTGTAATAATTGCTGCCTTTATTCACTGCATGTGCATGTACATCCCTGACGTCTACGTTACAACGCTATGTAGCGGATGCTCTATGCGCTCGTGATCAAGGTCGAGCTCTTCTATTGTAGGGCCGCGATAAGAAGCGAGCTGAGCTCCCTAGTCTGAGAATGACCCCTGATCACATATGTATGACATAATCGCGATAACAGAGCCGCCTTGACAGCGTTCTACAATAGTACTACCGTACAAAAAAACATTCGCTCTACAGATGAAGTGAATTTCCGCAAATGATAACAAGACAACTCTCTATGGCTATAGTGGCAAACTTTTATTTATGCTCATAAGCTCATTACTGAAACTAGTGTACACTGCACAAATTCCTTATGACGTTATTAAACATTAAGCAATACTTACTTACTTATTGGCTTTTAAGGAACCCGAAGGTTCATTGCCGCCCTCACATAAGCCCGCCATCGGTCCCTATCCTGTGCAAGATTAATCCAGTCTCTATCATCACACCTCACCTCCCTCAAATCCATTTTAATATTATCCTCCCATCTACGTCTCGGCCTCCCTAAAGGTCTTTTTCCCTCCGGTCTCCCAACTAACACTCTATATGCATTTCTGGATTCGCCCATACGTGCTACATGCCCTGCCCATCTCAAACGTCTGGATTTTAAGTTCCTAATTATGTTAGGTGAAGAATACAATGCGTGCAGTTCTGTGTTGTGTAACTTTCTCCATTCTCCTGCAACTTCATCCCGCTTAGCCCCAAATATTTTCCTAAGCACCTTATTGTTATTGTTTTTAAATATTTGCAAAAATTAAGTAAAGTCTACTACTCCACGAAACTTATTGCAGTCCTGATACAAGTAACATTAAGGAAGCCGTGAAAAAATCAACAAGATTCCAGATACCGATGTTATTACTGCAATATGTTATATAAATATTGTTAAAATATTAAAATGAAAAATAAATCATTACATAACCTTACCGTTTGTTTTAAGTTCGCATTTATAGACTGGGGGAAAAAAAAGACAGACGTATATCACGGCCTGATGGAGTATAGTAAACACATAAAACATTTTATAGCAACAATGTTGAAGAAAGATATTTTGGTTTTCCGAAGTTGCCGTCATTAAACAGAAACCAAGATGGAGATTTCATTGCAACTAATTAGAAATTCGTCTTTCAGGTATGTAATAAACGATCTTCGCACAAAATAATGTACGATGCACGAGCGGTATGTTTGTTTTCAAGTTCTTGGAAATTAAAAAAGCTCAACTACGTTTCGCTTTTTCAATCTTTTCCTCGACCATGAAAACGTCAACATACCGCTCTTGTAACGTATATTACTATTCCTATTTCTCTTTTTGTTTCTAAAAAACCCTTCCCTTTGCGATTTGTTTATATATGTACATGTATATTAAATAACTTAGTAATGAGCCCTATTACATAGCCAGAAATTTAGTAACGCAAGTTATTGTAATAATTGCTGCCTTTATTCACTGCATGTGCATGTACATCCCTGACGTCTACGTTACAACGCTATGTAGCGGATGCGCTATGCGCTCGTGATCAAGGTCGAGCTCTTCTGCCATGATTGGGAGCTAATATCGTCTCATCCCTGTCATAGACTGTCTCTCGCGTGTAATCACCGCCGTTCGTGTTGTGGTCACCGTTGTAATAGAACAACGGCAACAGTGTTTCACAACATGGGTGTAGTTTGACGATGGTCTTAATCGTGTATCTGAAATACATAGCTCTATGAGACGGAGAACGACAAAGCAAAAAGAAGGCTAATCTTTTTCTTAACTGACTTATTTTAAAAATTGCTCCGAACGGTAATTAAGACGCTATTGTGTAACAAGCCTGAAGTATGCGAGTCTTTCTTTGTTTACGCTTTGAGATTAATCCCGGATTATTTTTAAGTCTGGGATTATTGAATCCTGCAAAATACAGCGCACGGAAGATTGGGAGACCTGAGATTGAAGTGCTTTCAGGAGCCGAATATACGCGGCACGAAGTTATCTTCTGCAGAACGAGCTATAAAAACGAAATAACAAGGAGAGATAGCGCGATTGTTTTCTGCACAAGATGAGCTACAGTTTGTTCAAGTCTCTATTTTTAGCCTCTATTCTTCCCCAGGAAGAACAAATAGCTCATAAAATTATCATGACTGCATTTTCCTTTAACATTTAAGCAAAGCGTCAACACCTGCTCTTTTCTAACCATGTTGTATACAGGCAAAACGACGACGATGACGAAGCGAAGTCTTTTTTTAGTTGGTTATTTTACGACGCTGAAGCGAAGTTGGTGATTATCATTATTATTAAATTGTAAAATATTTGCCTACTATCATCGTCATGATATTGTAAAAAAATTGCACAAAATTGTAAAAATTGTAGAAAATTACTAAATTGTAAAACTATAAACATTTGTAAAAATTGTAATTGTAATATTGCAAAATTTTGACTTGTTCCATTGCTCATGTAAGATTTATGGAATAAAATAAATGATTGAATGAATGAATGAATGAATGAATGAATGAATGAATGAATGAGTGAATGAATGAATGACTGCAAAAGTAATAATATACCGCCGATATTTAGGGGAAAACCTATTTTTCTATTGATAACGTACAGCAGCCGTGGCGAAAAGGCAATTGTGCCCCGAGCCACTGTGTAAGCTGCAACGTGCATAGCACCTATGGAGGGAGGCGGACAACCGAAGGGGAAGTTAATGTTTAGGACGTGTAACGAAGAAAGAAATGAACAAGAAAACATAGAACACATTATCACAACCTAAAATTAACTGTCTTCAGAATGTCTCTGCGACAGAGTTTCAAAATCAGGAATTATGTCACTTACTGCCAATCGTAGTTGATCACGAAGGTATTTGTCTGTCAGTCGTGATCTACATTTGGTTTTTACTATTTTCATTGCTGAAAATAATTTTTCACAAACGTAAGTTACAGCGAACATGGCTTCAACAGAGCAAGCGAAAGAACGAAGCTTCAAATATTTATTTTTTTTCCAAAGATTTGAAAAGTTCAATATCTGTCATGTCCTTACATGTAGCTTTCATTCAACGTCACATTGTAAATCTGTGAGTTTAAATTTAAAATCTAACCGCATTATTCGTACATCTACTGTAAAAGAATCGATGTACAGAGATGATAATGATAATGATAATAATAATAATAATAATAATAATAATAATAATAATAATAATAATAATAATAATAACAACACTTAACCTTTTAATGTTTCATCAGTAACATGTAGTAACTTATAATGCCGTTTTATGTTATACAACCGTTTTCCTAGTAATATTTGTGAACAAATCATACATTTAATATTTTCATCATATTGTAAGCAAAAGAATGAATCCTCCCATCCTACTTGAAACTTTCGGTTTTTATAGAGGTACATGGTTCCGAGAGAGATATTGCGACGATACGCCATTCGCAGGTCCGAGACAAATACAAATAGAACGGAGTTTGACTCCAGTGAGTGAGAGGGTGGGGGTTGTAGGTAGGAAGCAAGGGAAATGCACTGCGAGCCACAATGTGCTCGTGAGTCGCATTTTCGCCGCGGCTGACGTACAGTCTTGGAACTTAGTACTTACATAGACTAATATTTTTAACCATATTCACAGCGACAAAAAAAATTGGAAGCATTACTTTCAAGCACGCCTTCGTATATTATCATATCATTAGCCTGATGATAAAAACAGAAAAAAATAATTGAACGAAAAATGTTTGTTGAGCTGAATGTAAAACGTGAAAGGTAAAAGATGAATAGAAAATAGGAAATTGATTATGCTGGTTTTTTTAATTAGAATTATTATACAATACTGAAACACCAGCCATAATCCTGCGTAACAAGCAATCTAAGCCCTATGTTTTAACTCTTGCAGTGCTGACTAATTATAAAAACAAAATACCTCCCATACTGTCTTATTTCAATAGCGGATTACGTTAATCAACTTCTGTATACCAACGAAATTCTTCTCCTAAACAAATTACGAATTGTAAAGAGTGGTTGCATAAGGATGAGACGATTAATGAAAATAACATGAGAACCGATATATTAGTGGATTAGAAGTATTTTGGAACATTGGTACAAATATATTAGTGGATTAGAAGTATTTTGGAACATTTGTACAGACATATTAGTGGATTAGAAATATTTTGGACCATTTGTACAGACATATTAGTGGATTAGAAGTATTTTGGAACATTTGTACAGACATATTAGTGGATTAGAAGTATTTTGGAACATTTGTAGACATATTAGTGGATTAGAAGTATTTTGGAACATTCGTACAGATATATTAGTGGATTAGAAGTATTTTGGAACATTTGTACAGACATATTAGTGGATTAGAAGTATTTTGGAAAATTGTTACAGATATATTAGTGGATAAGAAGTATTTTGGAACATTCGTACAGACATATTAGTGTATTATAAATACTTTAGAACATTCGTACAGACATATTAGTGGAGTATAAATGGGTCATTCCATGCAAAAAAGTATATTTTTGAACCATGATGTCTCAAAAGTTAAAAAATATTGTAGTAGGTTATTTTGTATGTTCTAAATATGAATTTCAAGCAATACTATATTTATATCTTTCATAATTTGGCAGGAATCAGCATTTAAAATATTGGTTTAACGAAGAACACGGCTTCATTCACTGAAATTTTCTTACTATGTAAAGGAAGATGAAAAAATGATTTCAATGCAATTCGAAAAAGGAGAGCCTTGTTTATAAATGCCCTTAAAATAAAAAAAAAATATATATAATGTTTTTAATAGTTACCCACCATAAAATAATAAAAAAAGAACACAAAATCCAATTCATTTTTACAGACGAAAAAACATGTGTTTAATTCTTTAGGGTATATTGATTCCACTGTGAAAATTTCAGAATGTTGACTTAAATATCATGTCAGTTTTTAATAAATATAACTCACCAGAACAAAGGAGCTCAGGAGGTAGGCTCTCCCGTCGTACAGAATGTTGTGCGATCAAGGTCAGGGAGACGGACGTTTGAGATTACTCATCGTTACGAAGTCTCGCGAACGCTGCGACCGCCACACATAGCAAGCGACTTTCAACCGTCGCCGGAACAAAAATTAATCATTTTATTGATTTAATTATTCACAAGTTTTTTGAGATAAAGTCATAAAACTTGGGAGATGGATTAGGAATAAGATTTTCTTTAAATCGAATGAAATTCACAGGAATTTAATTTGTTGTATTCGAATATAAAAATATTTATTTATTTTTTTCAATGAGGAGTTTTTATGTGCATGTCTTAATATTATTCGGATCAGTCTTTAAGGTATTAAAATATGGTTATTCAGGTTTACAATGGCTTCTGTTTAGTTTCGATGACATTTCATATAGGGTGTCTAGAATATTTTAAATAATGAATAACATGTAACTGCCAGTCATCCGTATGACTAAAATATTGATGATATGGTGGTCATAGTTGACAGTTTAATTTATTTTCATAATAACATTATTATAATAAAAGCCCAAAAAAAGTCATGACATCGCTGGCATACTCTTAAAATGTTGTATGGAATTATCCAAATACTTTGGAACACTGGTGTAGACATATTAGTAGATTAGGAGTATTTTGGAATATTCGTACAGACATATTAGTGGATAAGAAGTATTTTGAAACAATCGTACAGACATATTAGTGGATTAAAAATACTTTGGGAGATTCGTACAGACATATTCATGGATTAGAAGTATTTTGAAACATTCGTATAGACATATTAGTGGATTAGAATTATTTTGGAATATTCCTACAGACATATTAGTGGATTACAAGTATTTTGCAACATTCATACAGACATATTAGTGGATTAGAAGTATGTATTTTGGAACATTCTTACAGCTATATTAGTAGAATAGAAGTATTTTGAAACATTCGTACAGACATATTAGTGAATTATAAATACTTTGGAACATTCGTACAGACATATTAGTAGATTAGAAGCATTTTGGAACATTCATACAGACATATTAGTGGATTAGAATTATTTTGGAACATTCGTACAGATACATTAGTAGATTAGAAGTATTTTGGAACATTCGTACAGACATATTAGTAGATTAGAAGTATTTTGGAACATTCTTACAGACATATTAGTATATTAGAATTATTTTGGAACATTCGTACAGACATATTAGTGGATTAAAATTATTTTGGAACATTTTTACATACATATTAGTGGATTATAAGTATTTTGGAACATTCGTAGATCTCTAATGCTTACAATAAAGGTTCTACAACGTAGTCTGAAAGATTATGTGGCAAAAGAATAAGCGAAATGAAAGTAGTTTCAGAAACTACTGCCAACACAATTTCGTTCAAATATGGAACATGGTGCCTCAACTAAAGGGAATGAATTACTTACATAAATATGATTGGTAACATGATAAACAATTGAATTGTTGTGAAACATTTGAAACATATTATAACGAGGGAGCATCATCTCATACCTAAAGACACGCCCTACTGCACCCTTCTTCTCGGCTGTCTCTGGATTGTTTACAGCGACCTCCTCTTGCGACATCTTGCAGCACTTAGCGTAATGCTATTTAGGGGTATATTAGGAAACAGAAAGCTAGTTAGTACAGAAGACAGACTTTGCGACTGATTAGTTGGGCCCAGGGGTGGGGGCGAGCAGACAGTTCGTCGTGCTATTAGGTGAGAAGAACATAGATCAAGACTTCTCCTCCGGCAAACCGCTGTGGGAACAGAAATATATCAGCAAGAGGAAGCAGGCTGTGGGCAATTCTCGACAGCTAATTGCATGAATGTGAAAATACGTCTTTAATGAGTGTCTGGCACATTAACGAACTTAATCCTCATTTGGAACAGCAACGGTCGGGTCTTTATGAGATTATGCATTTTTCATACCTCAGAAACAGACTGTCGCTCACCTGTAATCAAAGTGAAGCATGCCGTTTCGGCGAGTATTAATTTATTTAACGATCCTTCTACCTTTCCACAAATTCTCCGTTATAATCTCATTACCAATATATCCATGAATGAGATAACGTACTGCAGCCTCCTACACCAACAACGTCTTTGTGACAGTCAAGAGAGCAGTCGAACCTATTTAGTAGTATTTATTTAACCTGGTAGAGATAAGGCCATCAGGCCTTCTCTGCTCCTCTACCAGGGGATTACAACTATAACATGAACAATAAAATTACATTTAATATTAAATTTACAATTACAATTACAATAAAAATTAAACTACGACAAGAATACCTGATTAATGCAAGCTAGACATTTTATCATAGAAGTTAAGAACAAAAAATATTTTTGTGTTTACTGAATTACAAATTAAATCTACAACAACAAAATTCTATAGTGATGAAATTACCGGATGTTGAAATATTTTGTGATAGATTAAGAGAACTATTTACAAGAAACCATGTCTGAACGAGTCTCAATTACTGACCAAGTGCCTAGTAAGTTTTCGTTTGAATTTAATTTTATTTCGACAGTCCCTGATGCTAGCAGGTAACGAATTCCAGAGTCTTGGCAGGGCTATTGTGAAAGAGGATGAGTATGAGGAGGTGCGATGGGATGGTATTGTTAGTATTGTTTCATGGCGAGAGCGTGTGTTCAGATTGTGGTGGGAAGAAAGGTAAGTGAAGCGAAACGACAGGTACGAAGGAATAGAAGAGTTCAAGATTTCGAAGAGAAGGAGAAGTGAATGTAAATTTCTTTTTTTTTTTTATCTGGTTTAAGCCAACCTATTGCTTCAGGGATGGGGTATTATGATCATATTTACGAACATTGCTTACAAAACGTACACACAAGTTATGAGCACGTCGAAGTTTCGTTTTGTTGTCGCTGGAGAGGTCAGTCAGTAAAATGTCAGCATTGTAAAAATAGGGAAATACAAGTGTCTGCACAAGGGACTTTTTTAAGCAAGAGGGAAGATGAACATTTACCCTTTTTAGCACATGGATAATAGAGTATAGTTTTCTGCAGGTTTCTGTGTTCTGTGTTAGGCGGTTTTTCTGTAGACAAACCGTGAATAATACAGCAATGGTACTGATATTACCAAACAGAATATCTCTCAAAGTTTTATTTCAATTTATCCGCGCGGAATAGTTCCACCTCCTACCAGTAGAGGGCTTGAGTTTACAGAAATGGCGACTGGTGCTGAGCGTGCATTTGCAGCATTGGAATCGGAATTTCATTCCACAAAATCCGTCATAACTGTGCAGCGACATTTTCGAGCGAGATTTGATAATGAGCCACGAGACGCCAAGACCATTGGACGATGGTACAATCAATTAGTAACCACAGATGCATGTGTAAAAGAAAATCTCGTGGTAGAGGCTTACGTGGAGTACATTCGTAATTCCCCGAAACTTGATGTCTTCTGTGCACTTTCCAACTTCAAGGTGTACGGCCCCTTCTTTTTTCTTGAACCCACCGTGTTAGGACATTCTTGCCTGGATATGTTAGAACAGTGGTTGATGCCACAGCTGGAGAGTGGTAGTGCTCATTTCATGTATCAAAAAGATAGCGCTCCACCTCACGTCCATAACGAAGTCCGGACATTTCTTAAAGACCGATTGCCAAACAGATGGATTGGTCGTGCGGGGAGAGACGACATGTAGATCTTGTCCTGGCCTTCACGTTCTCCTGACTTAACACCGTATAACTTCTACCTATGGGGTTATGTTAAAGACTCTGTTTTTGTACCCCCATTACCGGAAAATCTGCCAGAGCTACGCGCCCGCATCATCAATGCCATCGCTGCAATCGATATGGATACACTTAGCCGTGTGTATGGGACGAATTGGACTACCGGGTTCATGTCTGCAGGGCACAAGGGTAGCCCATATCGAGCACCTATAAGGTATGTTTCGTAATCAGGGAAATCATTTATACTCACGCTATATATAACATTTCAGTAGTAATATTTTAAGAAATTGCCTACGATGACGATAGTTGTAATGATAATGATTATTATGGTGATGTTAAGGGAAGTTGGTACTTATCGCATGCAAAATAATGGTTAAAATAACCTATTTGAAAGTAGTCATACATATAATACCATTTATTGAGATCTTTTTTTTTTTTTAGTAATTTGTGTATACACATTAAGGGTACTGGAACATGACGACTGCCTATTTTAGCTCTTTAACTTGCAAATGACATACAGACCTTACTGAAGCATTCCTATGTCAAAATTTATACCATGCATTAAACTATGCTTATAGTATCTTTTGATGAAAAATTAAATCACTTATCTCCAACAGAATATTTATAAGGTGCCCCCAAATACGGTGATTAGAATTTCCCGTAAACTTGATTTTTCAAAACTTAGGTATATGCTACTATTTTCATAAACTAATGAAGATAGTCATAACATTTTTGTGGCAGTTACATATTAACTAGCTCTTTAAAATGAATAGAGTGGTATGCTTTTAAACTTCATCACTGAATTTAAAAAAGAAATTCAAAATTAAAAAAAAATTGGAAAAAAAAAATAATGTTCATATTTTTTTAAGCTTTGTACATATGTGGTGTTCAGTTAATAAAATAGTGCATTCATTTTTCCATGTGATATATTCTCATTATACCAAAAAAATTAGAGAGGTTTGACTAAAATTCTATGAGATATAAGTACCTAACTGATGAACCATGCGTAACAATTTATTTTCTAATTATTGTTCTAGTGTGTTGAGTTTTTGGTTTTTGGGTTGTATGTGTAGGATTTCCATGTCTGTATTTACGTTATTGTACGTATGGTTAGCATTAGTTGTGTGTTCGGCATATGTAGATGTATTGTGTCCTCTGGTTATTGCATTAATGTGTTCTTTGTAGCGTGTTTAGAATGATCTGACATATGCCGAACACATAACCAATGCTAACCATACATACAATAACATAAATACAGACATGGAAAACCCTACACATACAATCCAAAAACCAAAAACTCAAAACAATAGAACAATATGAAATATACAGACATACTAAAACACACCCTAATCAAATCCTCAACACACAGATCAATTTCAGAACACACACACTATTCGACTCCACTTTTCAACACGAAAACGCACCCCTACAACAGGCAGCGATGTCGAGATGACGCCGTGATCTAGTAGGCTCTGATGATGGTGTGAAGGATACACCGAAACAGCTGTAAGCCACACGTGCTTATACAATTTAACACTAGTAAGTTTGCCATTTCATCAATCATTTGTAAGTAATTGATTATCTAGCGGACTTACTCGTGTTAATTATGTAAGTCTGTGCGGCTTCCAGCTGTTTCGGTGCTTCATCACACCATCCTCAGAGCCTACTAGATCTCGGCGTCATCTTGAACTTCTCCGCCTGTTATGTGGGTGCGTTTGATTGTTGAAAGGTGTTGAAAAGTGGAGTCAAATAGTGTGTGTGTTCTGAAATTGATCTGTGTGTTGAGAATTTGATCGGGGTGTGTTTTAGTGTTTGTATATTTCGTATTGTTCTAGTGTGTTGAGTTTTTGGTTCTTGGGTTATATGTGTAGGATTTCCATGTCCGCATTTATGTTCTCAACACACAGATCAATTTCAGTACACACACACACACACACTATTTGACTCCACTTTTCAACACCTTTCAACAATCAAACGCACCCACATAACAGGCAGAGAAGTTCGAGACGACACCGAGATCTAGTAGGCTCTGAGGATGGTGTGATGAAGCACCGAAACAGCTGTAAACCGCACGGACTTACATAATTAACACGAGTAAGTCCGCTAGTTAATCAATTATTTATATTCAAGTGTTAAAAGTAGTGTACGCAAGATTCAAGATGGATCCATAAATTAATTCGAACCAGTCTCCCAGCAGATGTTATGTAGCTACTCGAGCGTTTGAAAAGTTTATCGTAAAATTCATGAGTAACAGAACTGTTTAACATTTGAACGTCGTCTTAATGTGATCTGGTGCTGTGTACCATGCTCATTTTGTACTGATGCTACAACGTGTCGTAATGGGCTAATAGATTTTATGTCAGTACTTAGGAAGAAAGGACTCGCAAGGCATTCCTCGGATTGTGGGAGACTGTGCAAAGATGAGAGAGATAAATAATACGACACGGCCCCTTCTGTGTCTGGCTCATTGCGAACGAGCAAAGAACAAATAATGGTTTATAGGGGGAGGAACTGACTGGAGGAAAAAGGAGGAAATGGCGAGAATCGAATAGGTCATTCCTGACGTCTTGACAATAGAGCGTGACTCAAGTATGCTCTCACCTACTCCAGCAAAATCATAAGATCAGGTTTAGATAAGAAGTTGAACTACCAGTATACAGGCCTAGACGGAATTTTCAATAATCGCGGAGAAAGATTTGACTTCTGACATCTCTAGTAAAGCACGTGGAACGTACAAAGCCCGAGTGCGACGTTGCAAATAACAGAATTATTGTTCCTTCCTTTGCACCGATGTCAGTCAGCTGGTGGACGGGCGGGTCAGCGAATAGGGATTATAAAGAATGGACACTTCGCGTCGGTACCTTTGATGTAGCCGGACCGATTTCAATGACCTTCAAGCCAGCTAGAGCGTGAGATTCTGCTTTCTCCCTAGAGTTGGAGCTGACATCACAACAGCTAGCATTCGACACAGCGGAAATATAACACATATAATTAATACATCTAGGTACATTATGTACTCAAATAAAATAAATTGGATCCATAAAATAATAAATCCTTCATTAACTGTAATGTCTAGACTCTAGAGTTCCTTTATAATGAGAGTTGAGACGTTGACCCCAACAACAATTAAAATATGTAACGATTTGATAGCGCTGAAAATGGAAAAACAAAACTCTTATGAGAAGTAAAACCATATACCTATATTAGATTATATACAAATATTAAACGAATTCGATACTTAATTTTATAATGCATTATATTATTTTATAATATAATTTATGATATCTGAAATATAAAATATTATTATTACAACTAGTTTGTCACTGAGAAATAAGGAAAAGCTGTTAACTTGAATTTATTTGAAGCAAAGCGTTACTCGATTATGCAATGAGATAGGCGATGTTTGGATCCTGTGTCTCAACTCTATTCTCAATTATTATCTTAGCGTATGCTCGATTACACTACCTCTAGCGCTTGAAAGTGGAACTAACCGCTGGCGCACAGAGAAACAAAACACAGGAAAATTCGTTCAGTGTCCATTCCTTATAATCCCTATTCGCTGGGCGGGTGAACGGGCAGACAGATAAGCATGGAAGTAAAGTTAAGGAATATCTATGTAGCAACGTCGAGTTTTATACTCGTATTCCTTTGGTTTAATCGATTATACTTTTGTGATCGCTGTCAAGCATATCATTTTGTTGTAGGGAGTATAAAAGGTCATTTCACTTCTTGCTGCCCTGATGAGTAAGTTTATTTCTCGCAACTAGCAACGAATAAAACACTGAAACTGTTAATGCTGCTAGATAAATTAGATTATTATAGAATTAAAGGTGTTGCACACCAATGGTTTCACTCATATCTCATAGATAGGAAACAGAAATTTGAAATCAATACAACTATGAAATCTGCATCAACATGGGGAACTATTAGTAATGGAATTCCTCAAGGATCAATATTAGGTCCCCTACTTTTTCTAGTGTTTATAAATGATCTTGCCCCCCTAATAAAAGATGTAGGTCATCCCATATTATTTGCAGATGACACAAGTATAGTAATTACAGCCAATAACTCCAACACATTCCAATCTTCAACAGGGGAAATTCTCTTCAAAATATGTGACTGGTTCTCAGTCAATAAATTAGCATTAAATTGTAACAGAACTAACATAATTCAATTTAAATCCCGTTCAAATTCAACGTCGCAAATTTCTAGCGCAATAATTAACAATAGATCCCTATTAGAAACAACAACAACCAAATTTCTTGGCTTAAAAATCGATAATGTGTTAAATTGGAAAAATCATATTAAAGAAATTACCCCCAAACTAAATTCGGCTTGTTTTGCTATTAGATCTATGCAAAAGATAGTAAATATCAATACCTTAAAAACAATATACTTTGCATACTTCCACTCGGTAATGAGTTTTGGAATAGTATTCTGGGGAAATTCCACAGATAGTGACAATATATTTCTATTAAAAAAGAGTAATTAGAATAATAGTAGGTGCCAAATCTAGGGAATCGTATAGGGCTATTTTAAAAAAACTACAAATAATGCCCATGGCTTGTCAGTATATCTTTTCATTAATAATCTTCCTCGTATGTAATGTGAAAACTTTGTAACTAATTCAACAGTTCATAGCATAAATACACGTCAAAAAATGACTTTCATACTCCATCGGCAAGTCTATCGTGCTATCAAAAAGGAGTGCGTTATATGGCAGTAAAAATTTTTAATAGCCTCCCTATCGATATAAAAAATGAAACTCAAAATTATTTAGGGCCAAATTAAAGAAGTACCTAATTTCTCACGCCTTCTATTCTGTAGGTGAATTCATGACATTCAATAACACTTCATGAAATTGATACTAAAACTTTGTGTTGTACTAGTAGACTATATTGTAAATCTCGCCTGTATATATTTCATCTAGACTGTGACTATAAATTAAGATTTTATAATAGTATTAAGTTTTTTGACTTGTTCCATATTCTAGCTGTAAGCATGTATGAATACCATGGAATGTTAATAAATACAATATAATACAATGATTTACGATGAACAATTTTATTTAGTGCGCATATAAGATTCTATAACTCTAAAATAGCATTTCTCTCATTTTCCGCATCTCAGCATTAGATACCTCACAACAGTCTATACTGTGTACAGGACAATACATTAATAACTTACGTTCTTCATTTCCCACCATTAACAATTCATTGCAAGGTTATAGCCAATTATACGTTATTGATTTAACATATGCTAACATACATTCATTAGTCACAAAAGTTAATCCAGCAATATTCGGTAGAGCAATATTGTGTGAAGGAAGCGGAAAAATGACAATTCCTTACGAAGAATAAATGGTAATACTTACTGATAAAATGAGAAGCCTACAAGATTTTGTAGTCTCCCGATCACATCAGCAAGATCTCTTACCAGGAAAAAGTGATTCTGACCTCTACATTTCAAAGTAGTTCACGAAACATGCAGCAGCTACAACAGCTATTGTTCCAAATCATGGAAAACCTGATATTTTCTTAACTCTCACCTACAATCCGCAGTGATCTGAAATAGCTGTTGCTTTACTCTCACATGAAAAACCAAATGATCGTCCTAACATTGTTACACTTGCGTTTTCGCATTAAACTCAAGAACTTGAGATGGATAGGTTCAATAAAAAGTATTTGGCATAAAAACATCATTCAGAGGGAGTATGTTGCATTACTATGGAATAAAATAACTTTCAAAATATCTGGTATTCTTCGTAGAAAACAAATCTGGAAAAAAAAAAAAAAATTTGAACTTCTAATGAACTTAGCAGCATTTGATGCACAAGCCACTAGTTATTTTGAAATGAGAAATGTAGGCATAAGAAAATATGTTTTTTGGAACAAATGTCTACGTAATCACTAGGGATCGTACATTATCCGAGGAGAATACAAGATTAAATAACAGGTGAGAAGAACATAGATCAAGACTTCTCCCTCCGGCAAGCAGCTGTGGGAACAGAAATATATCAGCAAGAGGAAGCAGGCTGTGGGCAATTCTCGACAGCTAATTGCATGAATGTGAAAATACGTCTTTAATGAGTGTCTGGCACATTAACGAACTTAATTCTCATTTGGAACAGCAACGGTAGGATCTTTATGAGATTATGCATTTTTCATACCTCAGAAACAGACTGTCGCTCACCTGTAATCAAAGTGAAGCACGCCGTTTTGGCGAGTATTAATTTATTTAACGATCCTTTCACCTTTCCACAAATTCTCCATTATAATCTCATTACCAATATATCCATGAATGGGATAATGTACTGCAGCCTCCTACACCAACAACGTCTTTGTGACAGTCAACAGAGCAGTCGAACCTACTACAGCGTGAGTGTAAATGATTTCACTAGTTAGGCGGTTTTTTTTAATAGACAAACCGTGAATAATACAGCAATGGTACTGATATTACCAATAGAATATCTCTCAAAGTTTTATTTCAAATTATCCGCGCGGCGTAGTTCCACCTCCTAACGGTAGAGGACTTGAGTTTACGGAAATGGCAACTGATGCTGAGCGTCCATTTGTAGCATTGGAATTTCATTCCACAAAATCCGTCATAACTGTGCAGCGACATTTTCGAGCGAGATTCGATAATGAGCCACGAGACGCCAAGACCATTGGACGATGGTACAATCAATTAGTAACCACAGATGCATGTGTAAAAGAAAATCTCGTGGTAGAGGCTTACGTGGAGTACATTCGTAATTCCCCGAAACTTGATGTCTTCTAGTTGGGTTAGGGTTATTTTACGATGCTGTATCAACATCTAGATTATTTAGCGTCTGAATGAAATGAAGGTGATAATGCCGGTGAAATGAGTCCGGGGTCCAGCACCGAAAGTTACCCAGCATTTGCTCGTATTGGGTTGAGGGAAAACCCCGGAAAAAACCTCAACCAGGTAACTTGTCCCGACCGGGATTCGAACCCGGGCCACCTGGTTTCGCGGCCAGACGCGCTGACCGTTACTCCACAGGTGCGGACTTGATGTCTTCTGTGCTCGTGTTCGGGGACAGTTCCGTTACATAGATATACATACTTTGTAGACAAAATACTTAAGAAAATGGTCACATTAAGATGATAATAAATTTTGTAAGTAATAATACTAGTAATAACTGAGTGCAAAAAGAGACGATGTTGAGATTGGTGAATTAATATAAAATTATTATTAGTAGTATAATTAGTACAGGTCATGTTGATATAGTAACCAAGATAAAATAGAAAAATACACTTAGGATAGAAATAAACTTGTTTTACAATACATGGTACATAATATAATACAGGGAAGTCTGTCATATAAATTTTTTAATTCTGGATCTGAAAATTTCATTGCTTAAAGTAGTCAATTTTGGATGAAATTTTATTATCGAATTATATAGACGTGGACCATAATTTGTACTGCGTAGTAAAGCAGCAGATGTGAAACATTTAGGTTCAACTAATTTAAGAATTTCATTTCGTCTTGTATTATGATCATGTGGCTGAGCTGCAAATTTCATTCTATTTTTATGATAGAATTTCATTAAAGAGTATTTAAAAATTTGGTCGATTCTAAAAACATTCAATTCGGAATGGATCAAATTTGTTGGATAATCCAGCCGCCTTTTCAAACAAATTTTGATTGTACGTTTTTGCAACATAATTATAGGAAGAAGAGCAAAATATTACTCAAGTTTTAAGTGGACGACGCGTGTGCATCTAGCAAGGGAAGTACTTGACAGAATACTCACGCGACACTTTTTGGTCACGTTGAGGAGAACAAAACATGGACCATTTTAACAATTACCTTTGTTGTTTATAATGTTGATATTATAGGGTTCTGCATACTTCTCACTACCTCTGATATGCTAGCTATATGATAAATCTCTCAGTCAGCCTGTTATACTAATTGCCAGCGCTTTATCCTATTTGAAACGGAAGTGATAAATATTGAAAAACTGTTAGTACCTATCTGATTTGTCACTATTACCGCAGTGGAATATAAATTAGGATAACAAGGATTCATTAAATCATACAATAAATATGTAAAGAAGCCAAATTACAGGTGAATTAATTAAACATGACGAAGGATTAAATGCTATGTGCAATTACATAAACATGGCTAGCGGTGCTGTGGTGAATGGGAGGGGAGTGAGAGGAGCATTTCGTAATTAACATCCGAAGATTAATTATTTAATTCATACTCGTGCGCAGAATACTCTTAGAAATGTCGGAAGCTACAGAGTATTAAATACCTTCTGTTCTCCCACCAGAAGTATGGCAATACCTACATTTTCAGACAGGGATATACATTTATTACCAGCTAATTAAATAACAGCACACACAGACAAATCATCGAACATTTTAACTCGGTTATTTAGTGGGGATGTATCAAATACAAGCTTATACAGGGTGTCTAAGGAGAAACGTAAAATGCTTCATGATAATGTAGTTAGGGTTAATCTACATGGATTTTTAACAACGAAAGGTTTACCTCCACCTATGAATAATTATAATTGTCACTTAGTAATACATAATATTTCATGTAAGGAATTAACAAATAATTGAGCCGTTCAGAGCAAAAGTGGTGTAAGTCAAAATTGGGCAATGAGATTTAAAGTCAAAATTCTGTGAAATACAATGCAAAGTAGCATTTAATATGTCCTTCTTGCTATCCACTGACTACTAATAGTTTAAATAATTTGAATATTAATTGTTACTTTGCGCTGTATTTTACAGAATGTTTACTTTAACCCTCATTACCAATTTTTGACTTACACCACTTCTGCTCTGAACGGCTCAATTATTGTAATTGCCCACATCTAACACCTTTCACACAAGTTAAATATTTGGCAATTATTATAGACCAGCATTTACGTTGGGATAAACAAATTGATTTTATGTGTACAAGTATAAGAAAGACAATTTATAAATTCATAATAATTCGAAATTTTATCACTAAGGAGGCATAGAGAATAATATTTTTAGCTTTGGTACAATCATTATTCCAATATGGTATAATAAATTGGGGTGGAGTAGCATCGTCTGTACTTAATACATTAATTTTATTACACACAAGATTAATAAAAATTTGTCTGACCAAAAATATGGATTACCCAACAAATTTAATTTATACAGATTTTAATGTATTGCCTATTGAAGAAATTTATAAATATAATTTACTAACTTACTACCACAGAAATCAAATAAAACATAAATCTAATCGACATGATTATCGTGCTCGAAGACAAAAGTCTACTTTCCCATTAATTGAGCCTAACTGTAATACAAGTACAGATCTTAAACATGGTGCTAGTTTCGGCCCAAGACTTTATAATAAAATTACAAACCATTTCCCAAATTTGAAATATTTTAAAATTGAAGGTTAAAAAAAAGAAAAAAAACTGTGAAATTATCTATGATATATAATATTAACAACTGTATTATTTTACCTTTTATTTCTGTCGACTATATTCATGTTTTTATTGAAAATCATATACTTCGTTTTTTCGGGATATACTTTCAAACCAATCTCATTACTTGGTTTAAGTAAAATTTCCGTACTTTTCCTAATAGTATGTGGATTTTCGTCTAATATACTCGCTAAAGATACATTCAAAAATTTTTTCACAATTCCATTTTTTTTTAAATTCTAGCTTTCTCTGCCATGTATTGTGGGTCCCTATCACCACGGCATGGCGCGTCCTCAGGTTGCGGATAGAGGAGACGGCCTCCAGATATGGAGGGTAGCTGCGAATATATTGAATAAGCAGTCGTGGACAGCCGATAAGGGGTGGTCCTCCAGCTTGGGGGTTGGGCGAAGGGCTAACAACCCATCACCGTAAAAAACAGCTTGTTACGTATCCCTATAATAAGCCTCGGAATAGGACTGATTCTCTGGCACGACCACAGCAAAGGAATAAGGATTTGAGTTTTGGCACTTGGAACGTAACTAGTCTTTATAGAACAGGAGGGGTAACATTAGTAGCAAAAGAACTAGCTAGATATAGAATAGACTTCGTAGGAGTACAAGAGGTTAGGTTAGATGGGAATGGCATATCACAAATAGGAGATTACTTGTTGTATTATGGGGAAGGAAACAATAATCACCAATTAGGAACAGGATTCTTTGTTCATAAAAGAATAAAATCAGCAGTAAAAAAGGTCGAATTTATCAGTGACAGGTTATCATATTTAGTACTTAAGGGTAGATGGTGCGACATCATAGTTATAAATGCTCACGCCCCTACAGAAGAGAAAGACGACCATATAAAGAATAGCTTCTATGAGGAATTGGAACATACTTTTGATCAGTTCCCTAGATATCACATGAAAATTTTATTGGGGGATTTCAATGCTAAAGTAGGACGGGAGGATATTTTTAGACCAACTATTGGAAAAGAGAGCCTACACGCAATTAGTAGTGACAATGGAGTTAGATTAGTCAACTTTGCCACATCGAAAAACTTAATTGTCAAAAGTACAACATTCCCCCATAAGGATATACATAAATATACTTGGACTTCTCCAGATGGATTGACACACAACCAAATAGATCACATCTTGATAGATAAACGGAGACATACTAGTATAGTAGATATTCGAACTTTCAGGGGTGCAGACTGTAATTCTGACCATTATTTGGTGATTGGAGAATTAAGACAAAGATTATCAGTAGCCAAGCGAGTAGAGCAACAAGTTAATATTACTAAATTCAATATTTTGAAATTAAAGGACGAGGAAGCTAAGCAAAATTATCAGGTCGAAATTTCGAATAGGTTTGCCACTTTAGAAAGCTCCGACGAAGTTGAGAAAGAATTAGATGTTAATAGCGTGTGGGAAAATATCAGAGATAGTATCAAAATTGCAGCTGAGCAGAGCATAGGTTATTATGAAACTAAGAAAAAGAAACCGGTGGTTTGATGAAGATTGTTGCATCGTAGTAGAAAGAAGGAAACAGGCAAAATTGAAATTCTTACAGGATCCAGTTGAGGAGAATAGAGATAATTATTTCAATGAAAGACGGGAAGCAAGTCGTACACTTAGGAATAAAAAGAGAGGTTACTTGAAGGAAAAACTGAATGAGGTAGAAACAAATAGTAAGAATAAAAACATTCGAGATTTATATAAGGGGATAAAGGAATTTAAGAACGGATATCAGCCAAGGGTAAACGTGATCAAGGATGAGAATGGTGACTTGCTTGCAGACTCTCCATCAATCCTAAACAGATGGAAAAACTATTTTGCGCAACTACTAAATGTACATAGGCCAAATAGAAATGATCGGGACGAAATTGAAATACAAACTGCTGAGCCATTTATACCCGAACCCACGCTTTCAGAAGTCGAAATTGCGATAGAAAATCTGAAAAAGTACAAGTCTCCAGGTATCGATCAAATTCCAGCAGAATTAATACAAGAGGGTGGGAGTGCATTATATAGCGAAATTTATAAACTTGTACTTGCTATTTGGGAAAAGGAAATTGTACCAGAACAATGGAAGGAGTCCATAATTGTACCTATTTTTAAAAAGGGGGACAAAACCAACTGTGGTAACTTTCGAGGAATATCACTTCTGTTGACGTCGTACAAAATTTTGTCCAATATTCTTTTGAGGAGATTAACTCCGTACGTAGATGAAATTATTGGGGATCATCAGTGCGGTTTTCGGCGTAATAGATCGACTATTGATCAGATTTTTTGTATTCGACAGATAATGGAGAAAAAATGGGAGTATAAGGGTACAGTACATCAGTTATTCATAGTTTTCAAAAAGGCTTATGACTCGGTTAAAAGGGAAGTATTATATGATATTCTTATTGAATTTGGTATTCCCAAGAAACTAGTTCGATTAATTAAAATGTGTCTCAGTGAAACATATAGCAGAGTCCGTATAGGTCAGTTTCTATCTGATGCTTTTCCAATTCACTGCGGGCTAAAGCAGGGAGATGCACTATCACCTTTACTTTTTAACTTCGCGCTAGAATATGCCATTAGGAAAGTTCAGGATAACAGGCAGGGTTTGGAATTGAACGGGTTACATCAGCTTCTTGTCTATGCGGATGACGTGAATATGTTAGGAGAAAATACACAAACGATTAGGGAAAACACGGAAATTTTACTTGAAGCAAGTAGAGCGATCGGTTTGGAAGTATATCCCGAAAAGACAAAGTATATGATTATGTCTCGTGACCAGAATATTGTACGAAATGGAAATATAAAAATTGGAGATTTATCCTTCGAAGAGGTGGAAAAATTCAAATATCTTGGAGCAACAGTAACAAATATAAATGACACTCGGGAGGAAATTAAACGCAGAATAAATATGGGAAATGCGTGTTATTATTCGGTTGAGAAGCTCTTATCATCCAGTCTGCTGTCGAAAAATCTGAAAGTTAGAATTTATAAAACAGTTATATTACCGGTTCTTCTGTATGGTTGTGAAACTTGGACTCTCACTCTGAGAGAGGAACATAGGTTCAGGGTGTTTGAGAATAAGGTGCTAAGGAAAATATTTGGGGCTAAGCGGGATGAAGTTACAGGAGAATGGAGAAAGTTACACAACACAGAACTGCACGCATTGTATTCTTCACCTGACATAATTAGGAACATTAAATCCAGACGTTTGAGATGGGCAGGGCATGTAGCACGTATGGGCGAATCCAGAAATGCATATAGAGTGTTAGTTGGGAGACCGGAGGGAAAAAGACCTTTAGGGAGGCCGAGACGTAGATGGGAGGATAATATTAAAATGGATTTGAGGGAGGTGGGATATGATGATAGAGACTGGATTAATCTTGCACAGGATAGGGACCGCTGGCGGGCTTATGTGAGGGCGGCAATGAACCTTCGGGTTCCTTAAAAGCCATTTGTAAGTAAGTAAGTAAGCTTTCTCTGAGGTAGAGCATTACCCCATTCCCATGTAAGATTTTAAAATTAAATTTAAATAGATAGCTAACAAGCTGATGGTCGTCCGGTTGATATACACCAATATAATTCTCCTTGCTTATATCATGGACGATTTTACTCAGCAGAACTCCTTCACATTTTATTCTAGATGCTGAAAGACTTTTGACTCTTCTTGTACAGTAGTTCCATAAAGCTAAATTTAAAGGACAAAGCTAAGGGATCTCTCTGGAGAATATTATATATGTGAGTAGGAGAGACTGAAAACTTTATGAGCGCAGACTGGCTTTGAAAGAAGACAGGTTCAGAGACGAGATTATACGAGAAGTCCTACATGTTTAGGAACTTAATAAAAAATCGAAAGACGGAGACACAATTGATGGAAAGCTTAATATTCCTACCAACATACTTCTGGATTCAAAATATGATAACATTGGAGCTTATGAGTCGAGGATACTTCACCTGTAAATGTCCAATCAGATAAAACTTCCTCACGATTATAAATTTATGGCGGTGCAATTCAGAGATGTCTACAGCGAGACCCAATTCCTCTATCCGAGGTTGGTCTTTCGTTCTGACAATTATTTCTTCATCAAAGGCTTTCTTGGTCCTTGTTTGACTCCCGAAATATTTTGAATACTTGGTAGGATTACTAACAACTTCCAACCAACTCCCTCAATATCCGTATTATAATACTGATCACAGTTAATTAAACTCTTCGTGTTTCGGATGTAATTTTACAGAAAATATTAACAAATTTGTTCTTGGTATAACAGAGAATGAAATTTCTTCTTCTTTTCTTTAAGATTAATCCAGTCTCTATCATCATATCCCACCTCCCTCAAATCCATTTTAATATTATCTTCCTATCTACGTCTCGGCCTCACCAAAGGTCTTTTTCCCTGCGGCCTCCCAACTAACAATCTATATGCATTTCTGGATTCGCCCATACGTGCTATATGCCCGGCCCATCTCAAACGTCTGGATTTAATATTCCTAATAACGTCAGGTGAAGAATACAATGCGTGCAGTTCTGTATTGTGTAACTTTCTCCATTCTCCTGTAACTTCATTCCTCTTAGCCCCAAATATTTTCCTAAGCACCTTATTCTCAAACACCCTTAACCTATGATCCTCTCTCAAAGTGAGAGTCCAAGTTTCACAGCCATATAGAACAACCGGTAATATAACTGTTTTATAAATTCTAACTTGAAGATTTTTTTACAACAGACTGGATGATAAAAGCTTCTCAAGCGAATAATAACAGACATTTCCCATATTTATTCTGTGTTTAATTTCCCCCCCCCCCCGAGTATCATTTATATTTGTTACTGTTGCTCCAAGATATTTGAATTTTTCCACCTCTTCAAAAGATAAAATTCCAATTTTTATATTTCCATTTCGTACAATATTCTGGTCACGAGACATAATCATATACTTTGTCTTTTCGGGATTTACTTCCAAACCTATCTCTTTACTTGTTTCAAGTAAAATTCCCGTGTTTTCCCTAATCGTTTGTGGATTTTCTCCTAATATATTCACGTCATGCGCGTAGACAAGCAGCTGATGTAACCCGTTTAATTCCAAACCCTCTGTGTTATCCTGGACTTTCCTAATGGCGTACTCTAGAGCGAAGTTAAAAAGTAAAGGTGATAGCGCAGCTCCTTGCTTTAGCCCACAGTGAATTTCAAACGCATCTGACAGAAATTGACAATAATAATAATAATAATAATAATAATAATGCGTTTCAAGAACAAGTTCTTCACATCGTTTCGTCTCCGGAAGTACATGGCCACATGGTCGGAATGACATTAACCTGCCCTTAATGTATGCGCCTTACAAAGTGAATGGAAGTTAGACATAGGTCGTCTTTAGAAGTACAAAACACTCCAGGGAAATATGTAGTCTCTCTTGCTGGACAATGAATATTTTACATTAATATTCTTTACAAAAGCCCAAGTATTTTAGCGGACAACGTAATGGAACTGCTCTTTGTTCTGTACTACATTAACTCTTCACCTCTCTGTCCAGAGTCTGGAGCCCATGGGCAGATGAAAATCGAGTAGACAGAAAGCTTTAGTGTCACCTTTGTGAACGGTATCTGCGCCAGTCGTTAGCAAGCTGGAATCGTCCAGAGTCAGACTACGGGTCTGTTTGGAATACCATTTGTACACAGGAGTCAGGTCTCGCGTCCCCATGCACAATCAAGGCATTATTGCGATCATTACTATTGCGACGTGCATTCGAGTTGAAGGTTAATCCTTGGGAAGAAGAAGCACAACTCGTTTGCTTGAAAGCAGTCGATCTGACTGCAGGAAACAAACGAATCGCTGCTAACGACCACAAATTGTCGTGTCGGTTGTTCACACTACAGGAACACACAAAAGCAACGCATATTTCTTATAAATTGCGGTGAAACTTGTAAGCAGAATAAAAGTACAATTTTCTATCATCTTCTTCTACTTCAGGCTCTATAACGCTCAGATGAAAGTTTTGGCCTTCTCAACAACTTTCTTCCATTCCTTACGGCTTCCAACTATCTTCGTCCATACGATGAAATAGTAATGGAACGGAGAAAAATTCTCTCTGGCGCCGGGATTTGAACCCGGGTTTTCAGCTCTACGTGCTGATGCTTTATCCACTAAGCCACACCGGATACCACCCCGGCGTCGGACAGAATTGTCTCTCATATCATATGGATATATCATATGTACTTCGGTACTTCGTGATTTAAGACGGCGCTTATTCCGTCGGATCCCGGCCAACTAGTCACTCATAACGAGTGCACCTCAGCACATGTGTGTGGACTTCGGTCCTACGTTCATAGACATCTATGACGTAGTGCAGAGAGCGGCCACTAGAGGGAACCCAAGAGTTGGAACTTAATGAGAGACAATTCTGTCCGACGCCGGGGTGGTATCCGGTGTGGCTTAGTGGATAAAGCATCAGCACGTAGAGCTGAAAACCCGGGTTCAAATCCCGGCGCCAGAGAGAATTTTTCTCCGTTCCATTACTCTTTCATCGTATGATGACGCAGAATATCTGCTTGGAAATACCATATGTACTTCGGTACATTAAAATAATATATCTTTGTCCAGTTTTCCACCTTCATCAATTTCAAATCATTCAGGACATCACCCTCCCATCTATTTTTTGGTCTACCCTGCTTTCTGTTAACTATTGGTTTCCATTTGTATTGTGACAGCTGCAACGGGGTTTGAACACGCGTCCGACAGGGCGCGCGGCAGACGAAACGCTGGTACGGGGAGCATCTGCATGATGAAGGGCAGAGGGGGTGTATTACGTCAACACGGCGAGAGATGATTGCGCGCGCAGCTGCTACTGGCGGAGTGAAGGGGGGACGGACCCTCCCGAATCTTCTAGAGGAGTCCGTCGAAGTAGCAGCGTGCGAGATGTTTCGAGAATGGACACACGCGTGGAACTTTCCAGGCTACGTCGCTGTGGTTATAAAAGAAGAAACGCGAGTGAAATCAGACAGTGTGTGATTCATGATTAGTTCAGTGAGTAAGCCAGTGAACAGAGCAAGCCAGTCTTGTGTACCGGAGTTCGACTTGAGTGTGCGTCCGCAACTGTGTCAGCATCCGAAGGCCTGAGTTCGAGTGCAGTGGACCGCAGTTGGAGGGACGTGAGTTCGAGTACAGTGGACTGTCTCTGAAGGTCTGTGGTTCGAGATACTGTGAACTCTAGTGACTGAGCTAGAAGAACTGTGAACTGAGAACTGACAGTTCTGATTTGTAAATAGTGCTTTGTAAACATTAGTTAAGATTAACAGTTCATTGTTGTTAGTAATAAAACGTCACAGTATATTTGTTTGACCAGTCCATTATTTTCCATTCTATTTATATGATCAAACCATCCTAATCTCAGCGATTTTATATGATTTATTATGTTCCTATTCTTTATCAGCTCATTCAGTTCACTGTTATATTTAATTCTCCACGTACCATCATTCATTTAAGTTAGACCAAAAATTTTCCTTAGTATTGCTCTTTCAAAAATTAGCAGTCTATGTTTTATGGAGTTTTTAAGGACCCATGTTTCGCTGGCATAAGTTACTACAGGTCTTATTGTAGTACAGTATAGCTTAAATTTGGACTGTTTAGATATCAATTTACTTCTAAATAACTGCAGGTTGGCATGGTATGCTTTGTTTCCCATTACAATTCTTTCTGTTATTTCTTCCTCAATGGTGTTGTTATTAACAGTTGATCCAATATATTTGAAACTTGGTACTTGTTAAATCATTATATCATTTATTTTAAAATCTCCTGAAATTTCTCTTTTTGTGCTGCATTTAAAAAAATTGTTTTCTTCTCATTAATTATCAATCCGAATTTCATTGCCTGTTCTTTTAAATTTTTAAATGTTTCTATCAAAGCCGGTTTTGTTCTTGCTGTTATTATTATGTCATCAGCATAAGCTATACACTGCCTTAACAATTTTCTATACAGAGTCCCTATGACGTACAGAAACTTGGTCATTCCACAGTACACGCCGAAGTTCAAGGGTGCTTTCCAGCGCTGCATGTGTGCAGCTCACTTCAGTCTGTTGTGAGCTACTGATGGGATTACTCATTCGTGCGTAGTGAAGTGCAAGTTAGTGTTGTTTTTTTCGAATTGCTAAAAATGTTTCAAAAACTATAGTTACTACTGTAAAACTGCGGTCGATCTCGCGGTAACTGTGTGAGGCGTGTAACAGAAAATACTGCTTAGCTTGCGGTGTGAGGGAGGACTCTGCATTTGTGAAAAAATAACACTGGACTTTAAAATATTTAATTTTGATCATTTTGGTAGAAATATTGAAAGGTATATAATTGTAGTTAATTCAAATTTTATTCTGACATGAACTAACTTCGATTTTGAGAGTGCATTTAGAACTTTCATTAGGAAACAGTAAATTGAAAGTATTTTTTTCTCTTTTTGAGGGTTAAATCGAGCAAATTTTATAGAGTAATTCGTGTAGATTACTTTAAGAATTGAAATGTTTATTCGAAGAAGTTTTCAAATATAGCCATAATTACGAAATTATTAATATATTTTATAGTGAATAAATACCGGTAATATTATATATATCCTATATATGGAGTAGCTCTATGTAAATTTTGAAAAGTCGCTCGTAAACATTTCTTTGAGATCTGAAAATGTTTCGCTTCAATATGGTTTTCATTACGACGTAACTATAACAAGTATTTAATAATAAAAAATATTTCACTGATACAGTAGATATGATTTCGTAGACATTATTAATACGAACGAATAAATGAATGAATGAATGAATGAATGAATGAATAAATGAATGAACGAATGAATGAACGAATGAATGAATGAACGAATGAACGAACGAACGAATGAATGAATGAACGAACAAATGAATGAGCGAGTGAATGAACGAATGAACGAGTGAATGAACGAATGAACAAACGAACGAATGAATGAATGAACGAACGAATGAATGAATGGATGAATGAACGAATGAATGAATGCAATGAAGGAACGAACGAATGAATGAATGAAATGAATTGAACGAACGAACGAATAGATAGATAGATAGATAGATAGGTAGGTAGGTAGGTAGGTAGGTAGGTAGGTAGGTAGGTAGGTAGGTAGGTAGATAGATAGATAGATAGATAGATAGATAGATAGATAGATAGATAGATAGATAGATAGATAGATAGATAGATAGATAGATAGATAGATAGATAGATAGATAGATAGATAGATAGATAGATAGATAGATAGATAGATAGATAGATAGATAGATAGATAGATAGATAGATAGATAGATACTTTTTCCACCAGTCTTTTCCATCGTAAATTTACTTGTAGAAATTGAATGTGAATAGTATGCATATAGAAGATGTGGGGAAATGTAGTATGTGTATAGAACAACTGACAAACAAAGATGTGTTGTGAAGAAAAAAAATCTTTTATGATATCAAGAAAGTCTTGAAATCGAACGTCCTTTTAACACCACAGGACTTCTTCATACCTCACATTATGAGAAAGTGGAAGTGAATTGTATCCTGATATTTATAAAATAGCAAAGTTTCGAGATAAACAACGCGCAAAAGAATGTGGAATGCCGACACCATAGAAATTAGAAATAGGGTCCACTTCATATTCTTCTTCACAATGCGAATTGATTTTCAATACTGCTTACAGAACAATGGCATTAGTGGCGTGCATTCTCGACGCACTCTGAATAGGAGTGGATCAGGACAGCACGTTTGCACATCTTTTTTTGTTAGGCTAGGTTCTTTTCAAACTGAAATGACGAGTGAAACGTACAGTTAAAATTACTCTAACCTAACCTAACCTAACCTAACCTAACCTAACTTAACATAAAAAGGTTAGGTTAGGTTAGGTTAGGTTAGAGTAATTTTAACTGTACGCTTACTCGTCATTTCAGTTTGAAAAGAGCCTAACCTAACATAAAAAGGAGATGTGCAAACTTGCTGTCCTGATCCACTCCTCTCTGAATGACTCTAGCTGGCTATGAACTAGAGAAAAGTTCCATCCGATTTTCGCTTTTTGGTTATAGCAGTAACTACAGGAAATTCTGTCCAAGAAAATAAGACCAAGATGTGTTGAAACTTAGAGGATCCAAGATAAATCTCGAAACCTCGAAGATTTATTACAGTAAAAAATTTCTCACTGTCTGTCAAAAAGTTTTACATTCTTCACCTCAAGAAAAAAACACACTCCACGAAACAAAACAGTGTCAGGCTAATTGAAACTGTCTCAGATGTTTAGCTATAGGTCTGGCAAGCAGGGAATACCGACGGAAGGAATGCGAATGAAGCAATACGATAAGGAAGAGCGGGCGATAGAAAAGATCACGAGATAGCTTGAATGATATTCAAGAGTACAGTCGGAAGAAAGATGACATCGATAGATACAACCAAGTAGCCCTTTATAAGTAGGTTAGAGTCCGTTACATGAATACACAGTGCAGACGAGAGGTTTTATTTGTTCCAAGCAGGGAGAGACAGCCGGGAGTTGTTCTACTTGTTTGCAACTGAATGTTGATTTTACTGAATTCAGTATAGTTAACCTAGATAAATATGTTGAAATATTACAAATAACTGCTCTAGGGTTGCAATGAAAACCACTGCTTTCTATGTATGTTACAATGCATTTAAAATTCATATGCGAAAGGCAGTGTTGATATAATATACATATTAATTAATGTAGAAGTAGAATATTACGATACAAGTTTGGAAAGTGATTTTTACAAAATCTAAGAAAAGTTTGAAAAACGAGCAGAACCAGAATATATTTTGAAAATAATATTTAAAAAAATATTGATTGTCCCTTATATTTAACAACGCCTTAAACTGCAGACGTCATTCAGTGTGGATGTTCAACATGTGTAACAAATTTTCCTCTGCGCCTCTATTTTATTTATTTATTTATTTAACCTGGCAGAGATAAGGCCATCAGGCCTTCTATTCCCTTCTACCAGGGGATTACAACTACAATATTAAGAATACAATTATAATTATATTACAATTAATATTAAATTTACAAATACAATAAAAATCAAAGTACTAAAAGATTAACTGATTAATAAAAGCTAGACAGTTTATTGTAAAAGTTAAGAAGAGAGAAGCATTTATTTTATTAAGTAAAAATTAAACCTACTCTACGCTGTAAGAAAATGCTTAATAAATTTGCTTTTGAACGCTACTAAATTCCGACAGTTTCTGATGTCACTAGGTAGGGTATTCCACAAGCGCGAGAGCGAGATTGTGTATGATGATGAATACGATGATGTCTCATGTGTTGGTATGGCTAGTATGCGGCTATTTTGCGTGCGTGTGAAGAGATTATGAAATGATGACAGGTAACTGAAACGGGAGCCAAGGTAGGTAGGTGTAGAGGTGTGAAGGACTTGGAAAAGGAGAACAAGAGAATGAAAATTTCTACGTTCGTTAAGCCGTAGCCAGTTTAGAGTTTGGAAGGATGGGGTAATGTGGTCAGCGCGACGGACATCGCAGACGAAGCGAACACAAGAATTATGAACACGTTGTAATTTTTGCGACTGGTTGACATTGAGGTCAGTCAGTAGAAAATCACAATAATCGAAGTGGGGCATTACTAGTGTTTCCACTAGTATTTTCTTGAGTGATAGCGGAAGGAATTTTCGAATGCTGTTTAAGGAATGTAGTATGGAAAGCACCTTTTTGGTAATATGGGTTACTTGGTTATTCCAGTTTAAATGCGTATCAAAGTAACTCCAAGGTTTTTAACACAGGAAGCAAAAGGGATTATTATGTCGTTTAATTTGACTGGAAGAGCAGGAGTAATATTGCATAATAGACGTTGATGTCCCACTAGGATTGCTTGTGATTTTCTTGCATTGAGAGTCAAACCAAACTTTCTGGCCCCTGCAGATATAGATTCAAGGTCCTCTATCATTGGTAGGACTATTTTACGTGCCTTACATCTAAGTCGTGGGTCTCCCAGCTTTACTTCCCTTCCCAGGATGCCATGCTGAGGAATCTTCACCATTTAAAAATCCAGCGCCCTCGGTCGAGTTTGGACCAACGAACCTCTGAGCCAATGGAGTTAATGTTAGAAAAAGTGTTTATGTGTTTAATAAGTTATGCAATTTTTTGTCATAGTGATCTCCAGATATTTTTAGTAGATCGTCAGTCAGTTAAACTTTACTATAACATATCTTCTTCTTAGTACTGTACACTAATATCGAACAATCCACAGCAGTTTCTGTGCGTCATAAATTCTGCAGCGATATAAATTTTACAAATTAGGCTATATCAGAAACTGGTCGACACATTGTCTATAGACACAATCGGGTGGAGTTAGACGAAGATGCCATTAATAATTGTTTACGTACCGCCATTATGTACATATTTCGCTCACATAGAATAGAAAATGGCGGTTACTAGGCAACGAAAGGGAATGAACGCTCTATATGCATGAAGATATTAATATACAGGGCTATTCAAAAAGGAGGAGCAGATTTCGAACATTTATTTCTTCCAAACTACAAAAAATAGAAACACAATTCCAACGTTCCTGGACAGAGAAAGATTCAATGTTGTATGCATTCAATATGAGCACCATGTGTTATAAGACAAATATCAAAACGGTGGCTCATTTCTTGCCACACACGAATCAGCTGGTCTCTAGTTATCAAATTCACAGCTTCAACAATTCGATGTCGCAGACTTTCAAGAATGTCAGGCATAGGGGGGATAAAAACATGGTCTTTTACGTAACCCCACAGATAAAAATCACAAGGGGTGAGGTCTGGAGACATGGGAGGCCACTGGCGATGAAGTTGATCTTCTCCTCCTCTTCCAATCCAACGTCCTGGAATGGTGTCATTCAGATAACGTCGGACGTGGTTAGAAAAATGAGGCGGGTAAATCTGCTTATGACAAGGCGCTTGTTTATTAAACTGTCGCCGAAAAGCACGTTGAACTTCAATAATGGACTCTAGTTTTGCTAATTGCAGCACAAAAAATGCTTTTGTGCGAGATCGTGCGTATTTGCTTGTTTTCCGCACAGAACCAATACGCGGTAATTGTGAAATACCACATTCAGTATTCCCAACGTAACACACATAACAATTTCCCTCTTCTTACCGCTTAAGCGCGACATTCATTTTACTGCTTTAGGCTTTTAACATATTATTTTTGGAGACGTTTAACATAGTAATAATTAGAAATTGGAAACTTACCACTGCAATTTCACCTACATTGCAATGTTAATTATTGTTTTTAAATATTTGCAAAAATTAAGTAAAGTCTACTACTCCACGAAACTTATTGCATTCCTGATACAAGTAACATTAAGGAAGCCGTGAAAAAATCAACAAGATTCCAGATGCCGATGTTATTACTGCAATATGTTATATAAATAATATTGTTAAAATATTAAAATTAAAAATAAATCATTACATAACCTTACCGTTTGTTTTAAGTTCGCATTTATAGACTGGGGAAAAAAAAGACAAACGTATATCACGGCCTGCTGGAGCATAGTAAACACAGAAAACATTTTATAGCAACAATGTTGAAGAAAGATATTTTGGTTTTCCGAAGTTGCCGTCATTAAACAGAAACCAAGAAGGAGATTTCATTGCAACTAATTAGAAATTCGTCTTTCAGGTATGTAATAAACGATCTTCGCACAAAATAATGTACGATACACGAGCGGTATGTTTATTTTCATGTTCTCGAAAATTAAAAAAGCTCAACTACGTTTCGCTTTTTCAATCTTTTCCTCGACCATGAAAACGTCAACATACCGCTCTTGTAACGCATATTACAATTTCCTGTTGTGTCGCCATTACAATCATCAGCGCCATTGCGGCCGCGCATGACAAGCAACAGCACCAATGCGGCCGTGATTGGAACTTCTACACGGACTGTTCAAAGTTTAAACTTTCGTCTCTCCAGGAACGTTGGAATTGTGTTTCTATCTTTTGTAGTTTGGAAGAAATAAATAGGCTATTTGAAATCTTCTCCTTCTTTTTGAATAGCTCTGTATTATTCAATACAAGAGCATGACTCAAATCTTGCTTTTATCCGAAATTTAAGTGAGACTATGTTCAGTATTAAATTTCTTATAACAATTGCATTCCTTCGGATTATTCATCCTTATATCTTCATTGGTCTAGCGGTTACAATTCTGTCGATTGGAGTCGAGGTTCTTGGCTTTAAACCCAGCCTAGGACAATACATTTTTAAGGACAATATAATAATTCCTATAGATTCCCCCGAGAATGGGATAACGCTATGAATACCGTATCGTAGATCTATGGCACCCTGAAAATCCATCGGCTATTTCTCATTCATGTAGGATTTCGACGCTGAAAAATCTTTCTACCTGTAAAAGTAAAATACTACCACTACCATCATTACCACTACTCATTCAGTGAGGGTTGTGTTTCACTATCAAGCACTAATAAATAGATACCACATACAACCACTTGAGACAGTATAGAACAATAATACATATTGGGAGAAGCAACGCAGTTTCCCACGCGAGGGTAATTTTCGAAAGGGAAGCAAAAATGGTTATAAGACTATTTGGGCATGAACCTTTATCTTCTATTATAGTGATCATTTAACGAGGCTGTATAACTTACTTTAATATTTAGCGTTAAGGGTAATGGAACTGAATTTTGGGGGAAAATTATAATTTCTTTTTTATTTTTCCAATTTACGTTTGATTTTTCCTCTTTAAAATGATATATCACATACGACTATGCTAAAATTGTATACATTTTAATTTTTAGATTTTCTTAGAAGGGCTTTGAAAGTTTTAATTAATTAATTAATAATAATAATAATAATAATAATAATAATAATAATAATAATCTTTTACACTCAACCAGGATTAAAACTTGTTTACATAGTTGAACATACAACTGGATCGGAATTAAGTAATTACATAATGATACGATTTAGGTACATAATGAGATCAAAATAGGTAGTTACATAACATTTACCTCATAAAATAAAAATAAACATAGTGGAATACATATTAATGTTGTTACAACCAAATACGAATCACATAAAAAACAGAAGCCAATAATTCAATAAAAAAAATGTACACAGCAAAAATAAAAATAAACACATTGGAATACATATTAGTATTACAAGTAAGTAGGATTCGCATAATTAAACCAGAAACCGACAACTGAATAAAATGTACACAATAAAAAATAGAGTAATAATAAAAAAACAACACAGTGGGATACATATTGGTGTTAAGTGATAAATAAACACGATTTACATGATTACACGATAAAAATAAGAAACAAAAAATAAAAATAAATACAGTGGAACACATTGCATTAAATATTTGCAACGCGTTAGGTCTACCAGCTCATCATAAGATATTTTTCTAATTTACATTTAAAAGAAATTAAAGTTCGGCAGCCCTTGACTTCAGTCGGCAGAGAATTCCAGTAACGAGAAGTAGCAACAGTGAAAGATGAAGAATAACGAGATGATGTGTGGAGTGGTATTTCTAGCGAGTTATATATTGTGACCAAGTATTTAAGTTATGATAGCGAGAAAGACTGTGGAATCGGACAAATAAGTAAGAGGGAGCAAAGATGTGCAAGATTCATTTTCTAAAATTTATGGATTTCGGGCGGAAAATTAAGTATTTTTTTTTTATTTTTTCCCCCATTTGTTGTTTGATTTTTCCTCTTCAAAATAGTATATCACATTACGATTGTACTAAAATTAAATCCATTTTAAATTTTAATTTTTCTGAGGAGGGAGCTTAATATATATGTCTTGTCTTATTTTAACGCCCATTTTCCGTTAAATTTCGACTTTTCACACAAAAAGGAATCTTTTCACATCTTCTATTTAATACAGAAAGCTAACATTTTCAGGGATTATTTATTTGGATGTTTTACTTATACTGAAACAATCTTTTTGAAATTTGTTAAATTTTGGAAATGTTACAGGAGGCAATGTACTGAGGATCGTTGAAAAAATATGTATGATTGGGGAAAATTTATTTTTATCTGTATAAAGTCAACTTACGTGTACATGAACTGTAAAAAACTGTCTAACTTCAACAGTTTTCGAGAAAATTTCTTTATATATGACATAATTTAGAATTGTCAAGGCAGGTAATTCCGTATCACCTTAAAAGAAGTGATGATAGCGAGATGATATTCTGCGAAATGAGGCTGAGATTCGTCATACTATTATCTGAAATTCGCCTTCCAGTTGAAGATAATCTAGGAAATATTCCAACCAGGTAATGAGCCCAATCGGATATCGAACTCCAGTCTCGAGCTCAGCTCCAGATAAGGTGGCAAACGCACCTACCGCTCAAGCTACGCCGGTGGCTATTATATTGATATGTTACTCATAGCAATCATTTAGTTTCCGGACTGCGCTGAAAGTTGGCAACACACAGAACATAGAAAACTGAGAAGTTATATAGAAACAAGAAAACGCCTGGAAGCTATACTAAATGCATCTCTTGAAAAGCAGAGAAGAAGGCTAGCCATAAAGCGTATATTGAGATATACCAGGAAACATCACAACAGGTCCTTGGTATGTTTGTAAAAAGTCACGTGTAGAAGCTCAGTGTTTAAAGACAATCTGGCGCTGTTTGATAGACTGACTGAACAGGCATGGAAGCACTGATCTTCAGTGACACGCGCATGAATATTTAACGGTACAATAAATACAAGTTCAGTTCGGATATATATTGATTGCACCTTGTGTATTGGTCGGCTGTATGAGCGCACTTTAATGAACAGCTAACAGCTTTAAAGTACAAGATGTGGGTAAGAGGTTTGAATAGAATGCAAAAACAAGGATTACAAATTGAAGTACAATTTTATTTTGTGCGTAATATGCTGCTATGTTGCAATCGAGTCGTACTAGAATGTAATGCAATTTATGTGAAAAATCATGCAATATCTTTTCTGATGAAAAAGGGTAGAAAATGTATTTACGTAAGATGGAAGAACTAGCAGAGCAAAGCAAGTCTGCAAATGCCGCGTCTCTAGGAGACGAAATGTAGGAAAAGATGGGATGGAAGCGGACGTAACAATTTTAGGAATCTGAGTAGGCAATTTGCTAAACAGGGGTGGCCGGATTCAGCTTCGTTGCAAAATCTGGTAGATTCTTCGCGATAACACATTCATTCATTCGTGGCTGCACTAATTTTTCAGATAGTGTTTCGCAACAATAATGAAAACGACATGTCTCCAAAATAAGTGCCATTAAATATACAGAGTAAGCCGTAATTAATGTCTTTAAATTTAGGGTGTTATTCTTTGAGGTATTTCAAACAAAAAAGTTTAATATAATTTTGCTCCTTTTGGTTTCTTTTCGAGATAAAAATTCTTTTTTTATGAAACGTGTTTTTGGCAAAGCAATTGATTTAATTCCCAATATGCTCAGTAAATTTAAAAAAGCAGTGTATTATGATTATATGGTTTCGTAACAAGCTGTTTTTTACGGTGATGAATCAGCAGCTTCTGTCTGATGTTTTTGTAATTCACTGCAGGCTAAAGCAAGGAGATGCACTATCACCTTTACTTCGTAACTTTGTTCTAGAATATTCCATTAGGAAAGTTCAGGATAACGGACAGGGTTTGGAATTGAACGGGTTACATCAGCTTCTTGTCTATGCGGATGACGTGAATATGCTAGGAGAAAATCCACAAACGATTAGGGAAAACACGGAACTTTTACTTCAAGCAAGTAAAGAGATAGGTTTGAAAGTAAATCCCGAAAAGACAAAGTATATGATTATGTCTCGTGACAAGAATATTGTAAGAAATGAAAATATAAAAATTGGATTTATCCTTCGAAGAGGTGGAAAAATTCAAATATAATGGAGCAACAGTAACAAATATAAATGACACTCGGGAGGATATTAAACGCAGAATAAATATGGGAAATACCTGTTATTATTCGGTTGAGAATTTGTCATCTAGTCTGCTGTCAAAAAATCTGAAAGTTAGAATTTATAAAACAGTTATATTACCGGTTGTTCTGTATGGTTGTGGAACTTGGACACTCACTTTGAGAGAGAAACAGAGATTAAGGATGTCTGAGAATAAGGGTCTTAGGAAAATATTTCAAGTTAAGAGGGATGAAGTTACAGATGAATGGAAATAGTTACACAACGCAGAACTGCACGCATTGCATTCTTCACGTGACATAATTAGGAACATTAAATCTACACGTTTGAGATGCGCAGGGCATGTAGCGCGTATGGGCGAATCCAGAAATGCATATGGAGTGTTAGTTGGGAGGCCGCAGGAGGAAAGACGTTTGGGGAGGGCGAGACGTAGATGGGAGGATGATTTTAAAATGGATTTGAGGGAGGTGGGATATGATGATAGGGACTGGATTAATCTTGTTCAGGATAGGGACCACTCGGGCTTATGTGAGAGCGGCAATGAACCTGCGGGTTCCTTAAAAGTCATTTGTAATTAAGTTGTAAGCATATTATGATAGTAAAGTTGAAAGTTATCCAGCAGATCTGCTTCAAGTGATTGAGGAAAAACAATCTTGTTAATCTTGTATCTTGATAATAGTATTCCATATTTGTATCTCCATTTTTATGAAGGAAATATGTTAGATTTTGAGGAAATCATTACCTTTTTAACATTTTATAACATCTGACGAAGTTCTAAATCCGGTGTACCATTCACCGGGACATTTACCAGTAAGTATAACGATACTTTACGTTCAGTATTCAAAACATGTAGGTTCCGAAACGAAAAAAAAAAAACAAAATGGTATTCCATATTTGTACCTCTTCCTCTACTATCAATTCTGAATCACTCCGTAGATGGTATAAATAATATTTCGTAAGTTGAAAATGCTACATTTATTGATTTTGAAAATATAAGCTAATAAAATTTAACATATTACCAGAACTAATGTGATAATATTAGTCTGCTAGAATGATCTCTGTAATATCTCGTACCCCAAGTTGTGCTCGCAAGTCTGTATGTTACACTGAGAACTACTAGGTGTTCAGTTCAAAATGTGTCTTGGCTCGCTGTATGTCGTCATGTGGCTAGCTGATGAGCCTAGAGAATTCAATCTTCCTACACTTCCGCAGCTCAGGTGTATAATCTAAGAGGCAGAAAAGTGGCTAGCAAGTACGGCGTTCATTCTGAAGAGTACGTGCCGATACGTACGGTAACGCCAGTAGTGGCAGGAATGTGAACTGTTTGGAAATACGTACTGTCGGGATATGGGGAGAGGGTTAAGACGATTACTTACGTATTTGTTGACATTAACTTCGACGGTCAACATGGACACGGAGCATTTGATTTGTGTTGTGGAATGTTACCGTACGCAACCGATGATAACAAATACCCTGCGTACGACTTGCCGGCGCAAAACACAGTTCGAAAGAGGTTATGGTAGCACACAGACCGTACAGACCGCCATCTGTTGCTACGACGTTCAAGTTATACCGTACACGTTCTCAAGTTCAGATTGAAGAACGCCTTAAATAATAGGCAACTTCTCTAACATATAAGCTGAAACTCGCTTCAAATCGGTGACCCAACAACAGTGACGTCATGACACACTTTGAAATGAACACCCAGTAGAGTTGAACATCGATCGAGAAAGTAAGACTAAAGAGCCCGCAAAGTCGAAAACCCACACGACAATATTGGCTACGTCATTGACTCCTTGTGAGTGAATCAAGCAAACCTTCGAGACATCGGGAGTGGTCAACTCTCGAACGTCAAGCAACCTTGAATCGTCAGAGTTGTTTATAGCAGACTGAACTTTTATGTGTTTTGACAACTGTTATATATGTATAAACAATTAAGTAGCCTATTTGAAACATCATCTCTACCTTTCAGTGTACAATACTCCGTTCCCTAGTCTTTATTTAATTAGGTACTAGCAACCATATTAAAAGTTACATAGTATCACTATGTGAGGCGTTAAGTTGCAAAATCATATACATCACTAAAACATAATTTTTTACTACGAAGGAAAAACGTTTGCAAGGAACCAAGGATTTGCAACCAATGCTATTCTTTCATCATACAAATCCATGTGATGTATCTGGCTTTGGAGGATAGCAGTGCTATAGCAGCTGTAGAATCATATGAAGATATGAAATATAATATTAACTCATTTTCGGAAAAAAAAAAAAGTGATGTATCTGATTTTGCAACTACACCGCCTCATATTAAAGTTTTTTTTTCAATCTTTAATATATTCATATAAGTAAATCCCGAAAAGACAAAGTATATGATTATGTCTCGTGACGAGAATATTGCACGAAATGGAAATATAAAAATTGGAAATTTGTCTTTTGAAGAGGTGGGAAAATTCAAATACCTGGGAGCAACAGTAACAAATATAAATGATACTCGGGAGGAAATTAAACACAGAATAAATATGGGAAATGCCTGTTATTATTCGGTTGAGAAACTTTTATCATACAGTCTGCTGTCAAAAAATCTGAAAGTTAGAATTTATAAAACAGTTATATTACCGGTTGTTCTGTATGGCTGTGAAACTTGGACTCTCACTTTGAGAGAGGAACAGAGATTGAGGGTTTTTGAGAATATGGTTGTTAGGAAAATATTTGGGGCTAAAAGGGATGAAGTTACAGGAGAATGGAGAAAGTTATACAACACAGAACTGCACGCATTGTATTCTTCACCTGACATAATTAGGAACATTAAAACCAGATGTTTGAGATGGGCAGATCATGTAGCACGTAAGGGCGAATCCAGAAATGCATATAGAGTGTTAGTTGGGAGACCGGAGGGAAAAAGACCTTTGGGGAGGCCGAGGCGTAGATGGGAGGATAATATTAAAGTGGATTTGAGGGAGGTGGGATATGATGGTAGAGACTGGATTAATCTTGCTCAGGATAGGGACCAATGGCGGGCTTATGTGAGGGAGGCAATGAACCTCCGGGTTCCTTAAAAGCCAGTAAGTATGTAAGTATTTGAGATCAAGTGTACAATCTCAATAAAAAAGAAAAACATTAACGCTTTATTTAACGTTACGTTTTATGTTCTTTAGAAATGAAAATTTATTTGAGAAGTTTTTTATTTATATAACCGTAGGTAATATCTGATAGTAATAGAACCATAGCATTTTAATTACTATGATACTGTTTTGTTTTCTCTCTTTCTATCAATTAAACATCTGTAATGTTACTTATGCTCGACTATGCCGAAATGTAGTAATTATACACCTGGTAGTAGCCCTTCAATGCACCTCATTAAAGTACACCTATTCATTATAATTTAGTTGTACAGCCAATGAGAAATCACCATTGTACCATTATAAAACCGCAAGTATCGATTATTCTCGGATATGCAATCGAAAGCCAATTAGCGAAAAGTCACGGAGGCTGGAAATCCAATACTGTCGCAGAAGGTTATGTTCTGTTACTATAATCATTAGCGTTAATTGTAAATAATATTCAAATAAATTCAATTTGAAATATCGTTTTTCAATTCTAAATCAATTTCCAGGTTATATCAAGAGTAATGTTCATTTTATTCTCTAGATTATATCAAGGTCAATGATATTCGTGGCTCGGAAAACATCAATACTTTCGCGGCTGCGCACATCTCACAATTCAAGTCAGTTCCGCTCCTCACTTACATAACCATAACATGAATACTTCTGAATAATTTCAAGTTAGAAAGATGGTCGAGCATAAAAAGGTTTATGAAACTTGCCTATAATGGTAATTAAGACGCTCGTATGAAAATTATGAAACTCGCTTGCGCTCGTTTCATAAACAAACATACTCGCGTCTTAATTATTACCAGGGAACGGATTTATATGGACTAAAAATATATGAAATATGTAAATATATATGTAGTTATTTTTACCAAAATATGGAATTAAATATGGATTTTTACCAAAATATGGAATTAAATATGGACTTAAAATTATAAAAAAATGACTATGTACGTTAAATATTGGTACATTTTAATCAAACTAAACAAAAAATATAATGGACGTACCTTATCTTCCAATGTAGTTTCAACAAAACACAATTTTTATTGTCTGTTACCATAACAATAGGTTACAAACATTTCTTTCAAGTGCTGAAAAGTGAATCTTCTTCTATTGTCTCTGAGGATAGATTTATACTGACTAAAAGAGCGTTCGACGTCACAAGAAGTAACTGGTACATAATTCAATTTCACAATGTCTGCTGGGGATAAGTCCAAGTTAATCTTCACTGTTGATTCACCACTCATCACAGCAACAACCTTTTGTAGTTCTTCATATCCAGGGTTTTTTGAAAGTACAGTGTCCACCTTAGCTCTTACTGCATCTGCAACTTTACCTCTACCACGATTCAGTTGTTCCACAGTACTATTTATAATTTCAAAACTTTCAGATAGTGAAAGGTGCCTATTTTGGAGACTTTTGAGCGTTTTTATGATGCATGAAAATGTATGCTGAATGTGAGCTAAGTCATTCTTCACACTTATGTCACAGGTAACTGTTTTCGCAGTATCAATTGAGACTGCATCTTCAGAGTCCAATGCAAGGAGAACATTGTTAATAGAGTCTATATGTTCGGCATAATATTCAACTGCTTCTAGCCATGTACCCCATCTAGTTAAAATTGGCTTTGGTGGCAATGGAATTTCAGGGTACATTTCTTTCAACACGTTAACTCTACTGGGAGCTTTGAGAAATACTTTTTTCACTGATGAAATCAACAAATCTACTTTAGGGAAATTGTCTCTGACCACTTCTGCCACACGATGAAATGCATGCGCCACACAAGTAAAATGAGTCAATTTAGGATATACAACAGATAATGCTTGTCCAGCTTTGACCATATAAGGGGCAGCATCGCTAATAAAGAATAACACATTATCGTACATAATACCCTTTGGCCACAGGATACCCATAGCTTCGTTGAACAGTTTAACTATAGTTTTGTTATTGCACTTTTCTAGAACATCACAATGTAAAAGAATTCGTTCAGAATATTGTTCACTTAACAAACCGATAACTACATTACCAACAAGTCTACCTTCTTTGTCGGGAGTCTCATCAATGGAAACCCAAATTGAACTATCTTTAATTTCATCTCTTATCTTCTGTATTGTCTCATCGTAGATGGATGGAGCATACGTCTTCCTAAGTGTTGACTCATCCGGGATTGTATGTTGAGTATATTTTTCAAGGAATTCCCTGAAGACCTTATTCTTTAGTTTGTAGAGAGGAATATCAGCAGAGATGAGAGAACGGCACAGGTCGATGTTAAACTCAGATCTTACATTCGATGTTGTTGGTTGTGTTAAAAACAATTGTCTCTGCTTGGAATTTAGTTGTTTGTTGGCCTGATGTTTACTAGTTGTAATGTGTTGTTGCACCAGGAACTTTTGTGTAGATGATACTGCACACTGACACAAATTACAAAATAATATTTTATTGTCAGTTGATAAACCATCTTCTTTAAATTCTGAAATGTAACTTGTTAGTTTTGATTTTAAATTGACTGAATGACGTACTTTTGGCATATTTACCGTCTTTATAGTATGATTTACAAAACTGAACCTATGTGTACTCTGACTGGCATTTAACTGTTGAGCTGCACAACTGAAGTCTGTTAAAAATTTTAAATTAAATTAATACAGTTTTGTAACTTACTTTCCCATTGTTGATAGGACTGCTAATTTTCAAATAACTCTGATGTTAAAGGGATTACTGAACATGTGTTTAAATCTCTATTGTTGAAATGTATTTTTAAAAGTTAATGGAATTTTGTTTTGTTTTATTGTTAAACCTAATATAATATGGACTGTTTTATATGAAATATGGAAAATATATGGAAATTAACGAAAATATGTACTAAACTCTAAAATATGGAAAAATATGGAAAATAAAAGTAGGATTTTTCAACCCTACACATTGTGAAACATAAAGATAATGCAAAATATAAATTATATTAGCTTTATAAGTAAATATGTATTTACATATAAATCCTTTCCCTGATTATTACCATTATAGGCTCGTTGCATAATGTACTATGATTTCAATGATATACAGTATGTTATTCAAAGTTACCAAATCTTTCCATGCAGACCAAATGCTATTTCGAGAATTATGAGCGAGACTCGAAGCGCACGAGAGTTACGAGACGAGACTCGAAAGACAAATGCAACGAAAACAGCGAACGAGAGCGGTAGTTAGTTTTGTTCATCTCTACTGCGAACCATTCCTTCGTAGGATTGCGCGCAGGTGTGGTATTCCAAGATTACCAATTATTTAAAATCTCTCTAGAATAGTGTTGAGTGCGAATAAGGCTATATGTCATGCAGGTAGAAATTTAACGTATATTGTGTACCTTTGGATTAATGAATTGGGGGGCCTTTATAAAATGGATGAAGATTGCATGAAGCCAGAATTAATTAGGTCAGCATATTACTTGCCAGGAGAAGTGTTTAAATTAGAGAGTGTGAAATATGGAAGAAGTTTAAGCAGCAATATATAACCCAAGTCACCGGCAAATTAATGATATACTCTTAAACGGCTACGTATGTTGCTGATAGTGTAAAATTGGTCAATATTTGTGCCGCTAGTGAACTTTCTGCTGAGGTAGTGAGGCCAGGCCTTGTATGCATTGCACGAAAATGAGGTTGGAGTAGACGGAGTCAATGATTGCACTCTGTAGTTTTTGTTGTGCCCATGGGGTACAAGGACGCATTTCCTGAACACATATTTGGGGACAGGGCAAAGTCTGCATTATTAAAGTTCCCTTTCTTTGTTGTTCTCGGGTTTCGTAGGGCTGCTACCAAAGTAGTCGTAAATAATAAATGGCATAATTTAATTAATACATCCACTGCTCTTGATATCTTATTCGCTAAGGGAATTGGAAACCAATGTTTGTAGGCTACGGCTTAAGTGGCTATAAAGAAAATCGGGACAATCTTAGAATTTACCGGTATAACCTAACATTTACCGTTATGGTGCGGTAAAACTCCGAAATTTCTTATTAGCTGTATACATTTTGAACTTTTACCAAGAGATATTGATGAATCTCTGGATTTAGTGATCAGCTGTGGCAAAATCATATTGATTAAATAAAAAATCTTTACTAAGATTTGCCGTTCTTCGCACTTTTACATATCCATTTCCGATTCATCTTTTTATTGTTGTTTTAGGATCTACAGGGACATCATTTTATTTTTACTTCAATTTTTATTGCACCTGAACTTTTGAATGTACTTCACTCCCACCCCTTCTACTAATGAAGTTCCAACTGTCCTCCAGACAGAACCAAGACCGCATATAGTAAGTAGTACTGAGTTAGTGAGTATAGTACGTTCCAGAAATATGTTCGCGTTTTCCGGTGACGAAAGAGCTTTCAATATTGAATCATATTTTCGCATAGGTACTGTCGTCCGTTTGCCTACGTCGCATCCCGATTTCCCCCACCTGCTTCTGCTCGCCTCTCTGTAAAGGTTAGTGGCTCGGCTGTCTTAGCTCTTTTCTGAAAACATTAATTTCTGTTAGAATTTGGACGTCTACGTAATATTATACTGTACAACTGTTTAAAATAACTTAAATATAAGGGCGTCGTTAAGTAATTAACTGTCACGTGATTTCCCCCCTTTCTACGATCCTGCGACATAACCACTTGGACGGAAGGTAGATAGCATTTCTGAGTAATTTTATCTTTTCGGATCGGGCAGGAGTTAAAATTGAATTTACAGTACGTAAGGTAATCTTTTACAGAGTAGGCCTAGGTACAGAATTATTTCAACATGAGTTACTAGTACGAAGGACGAAACTGGTAATTGGAATTAGGTACAATAGTCTATAGTGCGATAATATGCACAAAAGAACTGAAGCCTGTATCGAAATGAACGGCCACCATTTCAAAAATGTGTTTAAATATCCATATTATGATTATTTTTCAATTTAACTTCATGCTCTATATTACACGCTAATGTGCTGTAGACAATATAATATACACTGTATAATGAATACGTCCGCATGGACAGCTCAGTTCATGAGGAAAAACACTTATTGTTAATACTGTACTGTATTTTTATTAAACAAAAACCTCACGAAAATTATCAAACTCAAAATCGTGAACTACTTTTCTTCCCTCCTATAGGCCTACCTAGTAAAGTTATTTATTTGTATTTTACGCCAGTATCATCGAACTCCAGTCGTGGAAGGGGGTACCAAATGTTTATTCGAAGGTATAGCCAAGTTAATATTAAAAATGTTAGTAAAATTAAAATGATGTCCCTGTATTTAAAAACATAAATAAAAATACCTCAGCAATGACCGAAATAATTTATATTTATTTTAAATTGAAGTTATTTAAATATTTTTACATTCCAATGAAATTATAATAAACAGTATTCCGTATTAAAAATAGTGAAAAATAATATAGTTTTAACCACTGTCTGTTATAGTATTCCGTACAAAAATTAACAACGTCTTTATATTCCCTCAAACAGCCCAGGTCCACAAATAAAGTGAAACAAACATTATGAATGTTAATTCCTGTTACAACAAGATTGGCTGTTATGACATATAGAATTACACAACATGGAAGATGATTTACACAAACATTTTTTTGTTCAACAGTTTTTTAAACAATTACACTTTTTGAACCCTTGACCTCCAACAAAAGATAGTTTGCCAATCACTTCCCGTACACTAATTTCTTCTTTTCCTACTTCTTCGATGATGATAACATTTTCTTTGTACAATGTAAACTGGTTCCTAATGTACAATGACTTCAGTTTGCCCGCTTTGGTACCAAGTTTATAAAACTCGTCAACTTGAATTTTTATGACCACTGCTATTATTGACTTTGCGTCAATTTTGCCCAGTCTACATCCGGTACTTTAATTCTTAAATTCTGTCCGACTGAAAGGTTTGGAATTTTGTTACAAGTGGCTGCTTTCATTTTCTTCGCTTGCATTTCAAGACCTTCTTTGGCAGCCTCTCGGAACCGCTTCACTTTATCGATCCTCTAATTATGTCTGAAACTGTACAACGGAGGCAGGATTCTTCGTTCTGGATTCTTCGATCTAGCTTTTACCAGCTCGCATCGATAAATCCTGAGATTTACCAACATTTCTTGGTAAAAGTTCAAAATGTGTTAATCTAATGAGATATTTCGGAGTTTTGCCGCACTATAACGGTAAATGTTAGGTTATACCGGTAAATTCTAATATTAACCGGTCTTCGTATATTTACTGTAACAGATGAATAAGTTAAAGGGCGAATCGGATAGGAAAAAACTAAACCCTCGCCAAATTCTGAGATTGCGGTACAGTACATGAAAGTAATTGCCTACAGCAGGCATGTCAATTGATGCCCACAGGACCAAGCGCGCGCTTTAGAGCCCAGGAGAGTCTGAGCGCTTTACAGCGGAAAGGAAAGAGACAGTCGAGCTTAGTCGAGCTATATTCAGGGATGGCCAGCACTGATTCAATAGATAAAGGGAAGAGAACTTATTAAAACTGTATCTATGTTAATTTTTAGATTTGCCTGAGAAGTATAAGTGCATTATAAGAATGTAAGTTTTAATTTTAATGCTCATTTTTCATAAGTTTGATTTTTTTATTCAAAAGAAATATTTTCTCAACTTTTCGTATAGAAAAGTGAAATTTTCAGGTATAGGCCTATTTATTTAGTAGCCTTACATAATGTTTTCGTAAATCTAATATACCGTATATACGTATTACTGAAGGTGGTGTATTGAAAATTTTGAAAATATTCGCATGGAAATTGTTTGTAAGGAAATGAATTAACAAAGCAACTACTGTTACATCATAAGCAAAATATACGTGCCCATGTGTTGTAAAAATGTCAGCTCAATAGCTTCAGCACATTTCGAGAAAATAATTTAATATTCTGATGATAGGAAGTTGCTCACAAATATCACCTTAAAAGCATAATGCGATAAGAGTTTTGTTATGTAATATTAGTTACACTTAAAACAGATACAGTACCTAGGTAACTTTGCTTTGTACTGTAATATTGTTTTGATTAGTTTATTGATTACTTTTGTAAGGCTAAAGTTACCATCAATATAAATTCCAACTTATTATGTCATACTCAATCTCTTTCTTTGGAATATCACTTTCTTTATGAATGATGTGTTTCATCCACTTAATACAGTATAATATTATACTACTATAGAATTTAAGTGAATATTCCTTCTTAACTCTCTATTATGTTATTAAAATTTAAAACACAAGTGCAATATTAAGAAATCAGTGTTGGTACTTTTGTTTTACAGACAATATAGATAATATTAAACAGAAAGAAGTCATATAAAAATAACGACATAAAATTTCACGTTCCGTTTGAAGCTTGTGCACCATTGTTTTCTTAATCCAATAGGTCGCTTATTCATATACACAACCCTTCCTCTTTCCATACTTAGCGCTTGCTGCCCGCGCACGACGTCAAGGTCAGAAAAATGCGCTTGTTTTCACATCACTGGCCTACAGAGTCACCAATAGTTTGTATGTTGTTGGTGAAAGTGCTTGGATGTCAAAACGGACTAAGAAAACGCCAGAAATCACTGCCTTTGTAATATATGAGGCAAGTTTAATTTGAGTTCACTCAATTTGTTTTAATTTTTAACATCAGAAAACAGAGAATATTAAAACGTACATTAAATAAATTCTGTATAACTTACAATTAACTAATCCGAAAGAGCATTTCCTGGGTAACTAGTAACACTATTAAAATGTCATATTGCCATTTCATAACTTTATAAACCGTGGGTTTTGAAATAACAACAAAAGAGAGTGAAATGGTGAATGGTAACTTAGTATATTCTCGGGATAATTTCGAGATTATGAAGTCCGCACCTATAGAGTAACGATTAGCGCGTCTGACCGCGAAACCAGGTGGCTCGGGTTCGAATCCTGGCCGGAGCAAGTTACTTGTTGAGGTTTTTTCCGGAGATTTCCCTCAACCCAAATGCTGGATAACTTTCGGTGCTGGACCCCGGATTCATTTCATTGGCATTATCATCTTCATCTCATTAAGACGCTAGATAACCACAGCAGTTGGTGAAGCGTCGTAAAATAACCATTTAAAGAACGAAGGAGTTTTCACATTCAGTCTTATAACGTGCCAATAAAAAATCTGAGAGTTTCTTGAACAAATGATGTGCACCAAGTTATTTTTTAACACGGTGTAGATGTATGTAATTAATTTTGCACAAATTTACCTAAAATGGATTATGATACTGTAATCATCTCTAATATTTTTTCTCTTCATGCAATTTTCTATATGTATGCAAATAGACCATGTTATACGTAACAAAAAAGTGTAATACCATATTGTTGGAGAGTTCATAGTTATCTCAGAAAACAATGTTCCTTTTCCAATTCTTTAATACTCTCTTATTCGGTAACTATTTAATTGCGAGTAGGGTCGTGATTTTATCTAATATCGATAGAAAATCTAACAAGGAATCATTTATCTCTCTGTCGTATTTCAATAGCGTGAATGGTTTTTGTGTAAATTTAATTTAAAAAGCTTTAATTTGAATCCCAATAATTTCATCTACATATGGAGTTAATTTTCTCAAAAGGATATTGGACAAAATTTTGTACGACGTCAACAAAAGTGATATTCCTCGAAAGTTACTACAGTTAGTCTTGTCCCCCTTCTTAAAAATAGGTACGATTATGGACTCCTTCCATTGTTCTGGTACAATTTCCTTTTCCCAAATTGCAAGTACAAGTTTATAAATTTCGCTAGATAATACGCTTCCGCCCTCTTGTATTAATTCTGCTGGAATTTGATCAATACCTGGAGACTTGTACTTTTTCAGATTTTCTATCGCAATTTCGACTTCAGAAAGTGTGGGTTCCGGTATAAATGGTTCAGCAGTTTGTATTTCAATTTCGTCCCGATCATTTCTACTTGGCCTATGTATATTTAGTAGTTGCCCAAAATAGTTTTCCCATCTGTTAAGGATTGAATGAGAGTCTGCAAGCAAGTCATCATTCTCATCCTTGATCACGTTTACCCTTCCCTGATATCCATTTTTAAATTCCTTTATACCCTTATATAAATCTCGAATGTTTTTATTCTTACTATTTGTTCCACCTCATTACGTTTTTCCTTCAAGTTTCAGGCGTAATAGATCGACTATTGATCAGATTTTTTTGTATTCGACAGATATTGGAGGAAAAATGGGAGTATAAGGGTACAGTACATCAGTTATTCATAGATTTCAAAAAGGCGTATGACTCGGTTAAGAGAGAAGTTTTATATAATATTCTTATTGAATTTTGTAGTACCAAGAAACTAGTTCGATTAATTAGAATGTGTCTTAGTGAAACTTACAGCAGAGTCCGTATAGGCCAGTTTCTATCTGATGCTTTTCCAATTCACTGCGGGCTAAAGCAGGGAGATGCACTATCACCTTTACTTTTTAACTTCGCTCTAGAATATGCCATTAGGAAAGTACAGGATAATACAGAGGGTTTGGAATTGAACGGGTTACATCAGCTTCTTGTCTATGCGGATGACGGAGAAAATGTTAGGAGAAAATCCACAAACGATTAGGGAAAACGCGGAAATTCTACTTGAGGCAAGTAAAGAGATAAGGTTGGAAGTAAATCCCGAAAAGACAAAGTATATGATTATGTCTCGTGATCAGAATATTGTACGAAATGGAACTATAAAAGTTGGAGATTTATACTTCGAAGAGGTGGAAAAATTCAAATATATTGGAGCAACAGTAACAAATATAAATGACACTCGGGAGGAAATTAAACGCAGAATAAATATGGGAAATGCCTGTTATTATTCGGTTGAGAAGCTTTTGTCATCTAGTCTGCTGTCAAAAAATCTGAAAGTTAGAATTTATAAAACAGTTATTTTACCGGTTGTTCTGTATGGCTGTGAAACTTGGACTCTCACTTTGAGAGAGGAACAGAGATTAAGGGTTTTTGAGAATAAGGTTCTTAGGAAAATATTTGGGGCTAAAAGGGATGCAGTTACAGGAGAATGGAGAAAGTTATACAACGCAGAGCTGCACGAATTGTATCCTTCACCTGACATAATTAGGAACATTAAATCCAGACGTTTGAGATGGGCAGGGCATGTAGTACGTATGGGCGAATCCAGAGATGCATATAGAGTGTTAGTTGGGAGACCGGAGGGAAAAAGACCTTTAGGGAGGCCGAGACGTAGATGGGAAGATAATATTAAAATGGATTTGAGGGAGGTGAGATATGATGATAGAGGCTGGATTAATCTTGCTCTGGATAGGGACCAATGGCGGGCTTATGTGAGGGCGGCAATGAACCTCCGGGTTCCTTAAAAGCCAGTAAGTAAGTAAGTTAATTTGAATCCACTGAACGATGCAACCAGACTGCAAAGTTGTAACCAAAGTGGGAAGTGGGGAGTAGTTGACCTTGGCAGACAGACCTGAGTTCATTGACCTCTTACATCTGTATTACGAGAAGAAGGAGCAGTATGTTAGCGGCGATGTTGCCAGACTGCTGACACTTCCAACTTCATCATCATAAACAACACGGTTTAGGCCATAAGGCCTGTTCCGTCTCCATACGTATTCTAAATGTTAAAATTAAAATTGGTCACTCCATCTCTTCCTAGGTCGACCGATGTCTCTTCTACCTCTTGGTTTATATTGATATATTATTTGTGGAATACTGTTTCGTTCCATTCTGGTAATATGGTCATGCCATCTATTTATACGTTCATGTGCTGTTGTTGTTGTTGTTACATTTGTCATATTTAGTTCTTCACGTATTTCTGTATTTCTTTTATGGTGGAGTAGACTGTAACCTGCCAATAGTCTGAGAAGTCTCATTTCCGCTGCTTCCATTCTTTTCTTTTGTTTCTCAGTTAGAGTCCAGATCTCAGATCCATAGATTAATGACGGTATGGCAAATACTTTATAAAATTTTTAAACTGTTTGCTTTCTGACCTTATTGCAGTGTGTTCTTTTGATGGTTCCTACTAGCTATTGGAATTTAGGAAGTTTTATTTCTATATCAGATGTTTTATCATATGATATATTACAACCAAGGTAGTTAAAATTGTTAACTTGTTCAATAGGCTCATTATTTATTACAATTTTCATTATTAGAGGCATCTTTCCCTGAAAACCCATTACTTTCGTTTTCTTCGTGGAGATCTTCAGTTCATAATTGCAGGCTATCTGATTTAGTTGAAATAGTGCCCGTTGTAGATCATCCTCTGAATTAGCAAATACAACCTGATCATCTGCGAATAAGATCGTATTTAGGCTACAGGTGTATTGTTTAATATAAAATGTGAACTTAGTTCTCTTTGCCAAATTCTGGCAATTTCGTCAATATACTGTATAAATTAAAGAGATTAGGTGACAATGGGAACCCTTGTCGTACACCTCTTGTTATTTCTTTCTCCTTACTTATTCCGCTATTGGTTTTTATTGTGATCGTTGTATTTACATATAAGCGTTTTAAGAAAGTGTATAAGCAGATGTATAGAATAAAATATAAGTATTTATAGGAAGTGAGAATAGTGACAATGGATTAGGTGGAAGCAGAATAGTGAGAAAGTGAAAGTGAGCGCAAATAATAATGAGTGAAAATAGTGAGTAAGGGTTAAGAGAAGTGAACAAGTGACAGCATAAAATTAGTACTAACATTTGAACGTTGGAACAGTAAATGAATAAAAGTTCAAAAAACAAATAGGTCAAATAATTCAATATAATAATTTATAGAGAAAAATTGAAATTGAGATTTTAGTGAATAGTAGTTAGAGAAACAGGGGGGTGTGAAAGAAGTAAATAATATTAGATATATTAGGATTAATGAACAAATAGAGAATAGCAAATGAAATGTAGAAGAAACACTGAAGGGGAGATTGACCAAGTAACAAAAAAGGTGCATAGTGTAATTGGGAGTATATGTGTAGACGCGTACTGCAAATAATGTGTTATTGTAATAATATGTTAATGGTGGCACCGGATACAGAAATGTGAGTTACACCATTACATGTAAAGAAGTGCTGTGACGAAATATATCATATCATATCATATCATATCATATCATATCATATCATATCATATCATATATCATATCATATCGTATCATACCATATATCATATCATATATTATATATCATATCATATATCATATCATATTATATATAATGTCATATATCATATCATATATCATATCATATCGTATCATACCATATATCATATCATATATCATATCATATTATATATCATGTCATATATCATATCATATATCATATCATATCGTATCATACCATATATCATATCATATATCATATCATATCATATCATATCATATCATATCATATCGTATCGTATCGTATCGTATCGTATCATATCATATCATATATCATATCATATCATATCATATCATATCATATCATATCATATCATATCATATCATATCATATCATATATCATATATCATATATCATATCATATCATATCATATCATATCATATCATATCATATCATATCATATCATATCATATATCATATCATATATCATATCACATCATATCATATATCATATCATATCATATCATATCATATCATATCATATCATATCATATCATATCATATCATATCATATATCATAGATCATATATCATATCATATATCATATCATATCATATATTATATATCATATCATGTCATATCATATATCATATCATATATCATATCATATTATATATCATGTCATATATCATATCATATATCATATCATATCGTATCATACCATATATCATATCATATCATATCATATCATATCGTATCGTATCGTATCATATCATATCATATCATATCATATCATATCATATCATATCATATCATATCATATCATATCATATCATATCATATCATATCATATATCATATCATATCATATATCATATCATATCATATCATATATCATATCATATCATATATCATATCACATCTTATCATATATCATATCATATCATATGATACATCATATATATCATATCATATCGTATATATCATATCATATATCATATCACATCATATCATATCATATTATTTATCATGTCATATATCATATCATATATCATCTCATACCATATATCATATATGATATATCATATCATATGATACATCATATAATATATCATATCATATCGTATATATCATATCATATCATATATCATATCATATCATATCATATCATATCATATCATATCATATCATATCATATAAGCGTTTTATGGCACATATTAAATGTTGTGGGATACCTCTATTCAATAATATTTTCCAATGTTATGTACGATACTTCCAACTTAATTTTCTAACTAACTTTGCATTTAATCATGAAACGTAATATAGGTTTTCTATTCATTTAAATGTACGTTATAGTCCCCTTCAATCTGCAGGATTATTTCGCTTCCACCCTGTATATGAAAAGCCATTTTCCCATGACAAATCTCTGAGAACCTCCCTGAAATCGAACCTGATTTTCTTAGATCAGAAATGGACTGTCTGAGATAGCCTACGCGTGGGCCTCAGCACGGGTCTGCGGGTCGCAGTTTACCCACCCGGCTCTAATTTAATTATACACTTCAGTATTGACACGCCTGCATGGCGGCTGTGTCTAGCAGGTGTCGACCTCGTCGACAGTTGCTCTCACCGCTATTATTGTCGACATTTGCAGTGCTTGTCACTTGCGCTGAATATATCCGCAGAAGCTTACTGTACTCATTAGGAACTTTGCTTCCCATCAACCCATCCCTGAGAAAGTTTGAGCCCTCGGGATTTCCTCCATGGCGCCATCAGTGATCCTCTTCACGTAAATTACCGCAAGATAAGAGGAAAGATCCACCGCTTGACGACGCACCGAAAGAAACGCACAGTGCCATGCCTTTCAATTAACAACGCATTTACAAGGCATTTTAAAGGTGTTTGGAGCTAATTAAAATATACGCTGTTTTAATTACCTTGGCATGGCATTTACAACTCTGGTAATTACTTTCTATACATAACGGTTGCTATAGAATATTGAAGTCTAGTGTATAGATTCAAAGATTGCATTGCTATATAAAAGAACAAATGTGATTTTACGGTTAAAAATTGACATTGTGACAACTAAAGATAGATAAGAAAGAATAGGAGAGAAAATGAAAAGAAAGTGGGGAGTGAAATGGGAAATAAAAAAATTGTAGGTGAGGAACGTTAAAGAAACGAAAATACCGAAAAAATGAACTGTAAATTAAAGAGCGATATGTAATTGTTAATGGGTAATTTTACGATGCTTTATCAACTACTATGTTTATCTAGCGTCTGAATGAGATGAAAGTGATGTCAACGAAACGAGTCCAGGGTCCAGCGCCGAAAGCATTTGCGCCATTAATAGGCCTGTGATATGTGATATGATGTGCTGTGATATGAATGATATGATATGATATATGATATGATATGATATATGATATATGATATGATATGATATGATATGATATGATATGATATATGATATGATATGATATGATATGATATGATATGATATGATATGATATGATATGATATGATATATGATAATTTTGAAATATATATTAGTCCTACTTTTCACGTGCGATATTATTCTTCTCTAGTGTTAATATTATATTATATAATTCCATTGTCGCTGTAATTATATTTTAGTTCCTATTTTATTTTACTTATTTATTTTTATTATTATTATTATTCTTTTTATTTTAATATTATATCTGAACTGCGACCGAGCACGAGCGCTGCTCATTCAGTCTCAAATTTTGTTAATACCTTTGTATCTTCTTTTTATATTGCTTGTATTATTTTATTTCTATTTCTCTTGTTTGTTTTGTAATTATATTCTTTATTCTGTATATTTAAATTTAAATAAATAAATAATATGTGATATATGATATGATATATTATGGTATGTGATATGATATGATATGATGATGTGATGTGATATGATATGATATATGATATGTGATATGATAGACTATGATATGATATATTATGGTATGTTATATGGTATGATATGATATATGTGATACGATATATGATATGATGATGTGATGTGATATATGATATGTGATATATGATAGCCTATGATATGATATGATGTGATATAATATGATATATGATACGATATGATATATGATACAAGATAAGATATGATACAATACGACATATGATACGATACAATACGATATATGATATGATATATGATATTTTATGTTATGTGATATGATATGATATATGATATGATACAATACGATATATGATATGATATATGATACGATATGATATGATATATGATATGATATGATATGATATGATATGAGTTTAGTAATCGATTAGTAACCTATTAAAAGGAAAAACTTTGAAAATCTGAGAAAAAATGACTTGAAAAACCTAGTTTTCTATCAAGAATTGAGGTAGTTTTGCCTGATTTGTTATATGATTGGAATTTTGAAATTAAGAAAAGGTAATGGTAAAGGAGTCCCGCGCAGTGGCGTCGCGATATAAGGCATCCTGCCTAGGACTCGCGTTACGGAATGCGCTCTGGTTCGAGTCCTCATGGAAGAAGAAATTGTCTCATGAAATTTGGCCAGTGTATGGGACCGGTGCCCACCCAACATCGTGATGCACTTGGAGAGCTACGATAGGTAGCAAAATCCGGTTGCGAAAGGCAGCTATAACGACTGGGAGGATCATCGTGGTAACCACATGATACCTCCATTCTGGTTGGATGATCGTCCACCTCTGCTTCGGCATGTGGGCGTGAGGCCAGCAGCCGGCTGGTCGGTCTTGGCCCTTCATGGCTTTAGCGCCGTGGATTTTTTTTATGGTAAGGGAATGGAGATTGTCAAAGCGTAGTGTTTAACATCAGTAGCTGACAACACACCGATACAAATAAACAGGAAATAGGGCAGAATTCAGAATGAAAATATCATAGAAACAATAAAAACAAAGCCAAAAAACTTGGAGAGAACACTTAAATTAAAAATATATCGGCAAAAGAAATTAACACACGAACTGTACTGGTATACAGGATGATTCACGAGGAAAGGTAAAAAAATTAGGATGTGAATTCTGAAGTCATTCTGAGTCAAAAAGTTCATATGAATATAGGTCCATTTTCAAACGGTTACGGAGATATGACTCTTTGATTTCAAAAATCTTCTAAGATTCCATTTTACTAACTCGCATTTAGAGACAGATAACGGACAAATTTAAAGTTTATATTCATATATGCATACATACCTAATATTCTAGACGTCGGGGTCGATGTTTTCGCACATTTTCAAAGGTACCTCCTTCTGCTTCAATGCACTGTTGCGCTCGGGAGTGAATCGCGCTCATCGCGTGCGAGAGTTGCACGTAACTGTTCTCTATGCCGCATCCAAAATAGGTCGATTAGCGCCTCTCTCGTTTCCCCCCTTCATTTGCTATACCAAATCTTTCATTCAACCCCATAGACAGTAAGTACCCTTCGATATGATACCCTTCTGTTCGGAAAGCGTCGTTCATATTCAGCGACGGCACGCAAGGAACTTCCATCACACAAACCATAAACATACACAATATCGGCGTATTCTGCAGTCGAAAATTTATAAGGCATCTTGAAAAACACAACTTAACACTTCCGATAACTGTACCTGTATAACTACTGTACTATAGGTAGCTGACTGAACTGCTGTGAATTGATGATAGTGTAGGCTATTTGTGTTATCTGCGGGTTTTGTGTCATTACATCAAAGGCAGGCGATTGGACATTTGTAATGCCCCACCACCCGGTTTCTTCTCTTATCTACATCGTTCACAATGTAGATTCCAATGTTACGTCATTCATTGCGACCTTGATTTTGTCTCACGCCTCGTCTCACATCAGCAGCATATGGTAACGTCTGATTCACATTGGGGCGAGACGTTTTACCAAAAAAAATGAATCTAGCTCCGCCATCATTCGAAAACGGACCTATGTTCATATGAACTTTTTCACTCAAAATTACCTAAGATATAGTATCCTAAATTTTTTACCTTTCCTCGTGAATCACCCTGTATAGACATTAATTACAGTTTCCATAGTAGATCTTCAGGAAGCGCAGAAATAGATGAAGTTGTCAGCTTGAATTGGAGTTAACAAACCGAAATAGAAACAACATATGCACGAAAATCTCGAAATACATGCCTCGCAATATGACAAAACTTTCATCGTACTCAGTGGAGTGAGAAGTTACTAATATAAATTAAGAGAGGTTACCTCTCATTCACTTTTTATACATTTTCCTTCTGCTATAAATTTAATTTAGTACGAAATAAAAACACAGAAGGAAATAACATAAAAATAATGTAATTATAACAACCCGTGATTCTGTTAGGACGATGCAACGTACTGATTTTAATTGAATGCTCTGTTCATAGAGGAAGTTACACAAATTCGAGCGCACACGAGCGAAAATAACAAAAATGAAGTTGGCGCTTTTATCCTGAATTCTAAACCTATCATGATCTAAATAAAAGTAATACCACAGTCTAGTTAATACAGTCACGAAGCTCAATACTTACTAAACACGCAAACATAGATAGTTGCTCACCACCAGGGTCGCTACTATTGCCTCATCACAGACCCTTTCCCTAGCAGACGATAAAATGTATTGTACTTTCGATATCGTGTTCTTTTCAAAAAATCAACACTTTCCTTCCACTATTGAAATATGAAATACATAAGGTTTATATTTATTTTCATAAAATATATATTACATTCTATAAACTCACCTTCCTGGATCTTTTGGAAGAAGGATAACTCTAACGTATTTTCCTTACAATTTATGGTACTACAAACATCTCCTTGTCCCATATTATTATTATTATTATTATTATTATTATTATTATTATTATTATTATTATTCAAATTATTGTATTTTCGCCATTTACAGTTATTACAACCGATAACGAACATTTCACAATTTACAGTTTTTCACAAAAATGCGAAATACGGCACAGTCAATGCCGTAATGTTTGTTCGGGTTTTCTATTTCAGTGTATGGAGCTCAGTGAAATATTATATTATAACTTTATTGCGTATCATTGCTAAGCTTTATTTAGTGTAATGTGTCCATAAGTTCCGTTTACTTCTTGTTGCATAATATGTTGCAGAAATAATTACAAAACTGTGTTATTTTAATGTGAAGAGAATTTTACATGTTAACATAATCTGTTCGCGTCAACATTTTAAGTTTAGAATGGAAGCTATTTTGAGGTTTAATAAAAATAATTTATATTGTGATTTCAATTTAGCACATCTACCTTACTTAATTTTAGACAAAACATTTAACAAATCACTCCTATGAAACTAGTGTAAGTGCAATTGTGTTACTTCGTCTCTTAAGTAGTAGATAAATACAAAAATTCAGTATCAACTGTAGTATTAAAATACAGACAAATTGAATGACCGGGGTATCATACATGACATTATGCTTAATTATAATGTATAATTGCGAATTTAGGAATATGAGTTAAATATAGTAAACATAACCTATAATTTTCATATGAATGGCAGGGCATTGGAGATCACTAAATTTAGACAGAAAGGGGCAACTGGTACAGTAAACATAACCTATAATTTCAACATATCTAAATATTCGTGCTGTGCAATTGAAAAGTATTAAATCGTGCATAAAAGAATGTACAAGAATTTCGCAATATTTAATCGAAATAAAGGCAGGTATTGTACATATGAACAACGTAATTTTCACACCAAAAATAACATTACACCTTAACTAGCAAGTGAATTATGTCTGAAGTGTCTCATAATCATTGTTTTAAATTTTATTAATGGAATTACACTACATTTTAGAGAACCATATGTTACTGTTTATGCATTCCAACTAATTTATATGGTTGAAACGCCGCCCTTCGTGATCGGGTTAAGCGAGTTACATGGTCTGCCTTACAGCCTGTATTAGATCACGATGGCTGTGGCACAGCCTACTGTCCTAGTACTCACAGCGCTCCAAGCGGCTAGCAACTATCGCGAGAATTGGAAAAAATCACCCCAGCTTCGTGACTGTATATAGTGGACTGTGGTAATACCACTTCTCTATTACTCTGTCGCGTAAATCCGAGGAATTCATGGAGGGGTTCACATGTACGAAACAACGCAGCTGTGCGTGTGCAGATTAAAACATTTCCAGTACATATTTACTTGTCATATAAAATCATGAAAACTTATTTAAAATCAGCATTATACACATATCTTCCAATACAGAAAAACAATGAACGTGTGTTTAAAAATCGGTCATAAAAATTTGTTTCCCTGAGCGTTTGCACTTAATTCAGCGGTTATTCATACTAGTTCTCTTTTCTTCCAACAGAGGACAGCGTCTCCAGACCCTCCGGAGTAGATTAGTTGATAGGCGCGTTTATCTATATACATATCCCGTCAGGCCTGGGTAGCGTAGTTGGTATAGCGCTAGCCTTCTATGCTCAAGGTTGCGGGTTGGATCCCGGTCGAGGTGATGGCATTTAAGTGGGTTTAAATGCGACAGGCTCTTGTAAGTAGATTTACTGGCATGTAAAAGAATTCCTGCGGGACAAAATTCCGGTATACCGGCGACGCTGATATAACCTAACCTCTGCAGTTGCCAGCGTCGTTAAATGAACCATAATAATAATTATTATTGTTATTATAAATAATATTATTATTATTAGGGCTAGGATTTTGACGAAATTGCATCTTTTTTCTAGTAAGCCAGAAACATAGCTGCTTTAATATTGATATGTTATGTGATAAACTGAGTGTTTAAAGACATATTTGTTAGGACATTGTTTTACATTTTTTGCCTGTTTCAACTTATAAGAGCATCTTTTGTTTTATTCGGTCATTTTTTAGGCACTTTCATTTAATTTTGGCCATAAATCGCCATTATCAATGAAAAATAATGTTTATTTCCTTTAATACTTTCTTTACATATTTTGTCCATTAATACCCATTATTTTGTCTAATATTTTAATCGTTTTTCTACACAAATATTGCCATTTTAACGTAGTACATCGCCTGTAATGGATCAGTCAAACCACTCCTTCAATATAGACTCCTCTTCACCTGCTAATTCCGGATAAGAGTGGCCTTGTGGTAGACTACATGAAAACTAAAAGTAAATATCCATATCGCTATAGCCCATGAAGGGCCAAGACCGACCAGCTGACTGCTGACCTCACGTCCACATGCCGAAGCACAGGTGAACGATGATACATGGAGACTACATCAGGTAAAATAATTAATTATAGTGTACTACTTAGAAAAAATTATGTAAAATTTAATTTAATAATTTAAATATTAAGTAGTACAAAACCTCTTTTTCTACTAAGCCAATTATGCAAGATCAATTTTTAGGGCATTTTAAGGGGATTTTTGAAAGATTTTTAGGTGATAAATGCATTGTTTTAGGACATTTTTTCATGATTTATAGGTCATCAAAATCCTAGCCCTAAGTATTATTATCTACAATAATTATACAGGCCTGTTTTCCTTAATGTATTTTTGCGTACTAAAGCCATAAATGACATAAAAAGTGGCACATCTCGCAGCATTTTTACACGAAACTATATTTTATGTTTTGCAATATTAATATTTTTACTGGTGATTTTGCTGCACCCATAATCCAGTGCTATAAACAAAATTTGTTGATGAGTAGCAGCAGGGGCAGGTAGGTATTTATGGAGATTAATTTTTTAATTTGTGTTTTTTAATATTGGTGTCGGCGGAGATTTTTGGAGATTGATTTGTACTCTTGGAGGAGATTAATGGAAATTTTGGAAAATACAATTATTTTGAAACGTACAGCAGAGTTCGTATAGGTCAGTTTCTGTCAGATGCGTTTCCAATTTACTGTGGGCTAAAGCAAGGAGAGTATGCTCTAGAGTATGCCATTAGGAAAGTCCAAGATAACAGAGAGGGTTTGGAATTGAACGGGTTACATCAGCTGCTTGTCTATGCGGATGACGTGAATATGTTAGGAGAAAATCAACTAACGATTAGGGAAAACACGGGAATTTTACTGGAAGCAAGTAAAGAGATAGGTTTGGAAATAAATCCCGAAAAGACAAAGTATATGATTATGTCTCGTGACGAGAATACTGTACGAAATGGAAATATAAAAATTGGAAATTTTTCTTTTGAAGAGGTGGAGAAGTTCAAATATCTTGGAGTAACAGTAACAAATATAAATGATACTCGGGAGGAAATTAAACACAGAATAAATATGGGAAATGCCTGTTATTATTCAGTTGAGAAGATTTTATCATCCAGTCTGCTGTCAAAAAATCTGAAAGTTAGAATTTATAAAACAGTTATATTACCGGTTGTTCTTTATGGTTGTGAAACTTGGACTCTCACTTTGAGAGAGGAACATAGGTTAAGGGTGTTTGAGAATAAGTTGCTTAGGAAAATATTTGGGGCTAAGTGGGATAAAGTTACAGGAGAATGGATAAAGTTACACAACACAGAACTGCACGCATTGTATTCTTCACCTGACATAATTAGGAACATTAAGTCCAGATGTTTGAAATGGGCAGGACATGTAGCACGTATGGGCGAATCCAGAAATGCATACAGAGTGTTAGTTGGGAGGCCGGAGGGAAAAAGACCTTTGGGGAGGCCGAGACGTAGATGGGAAGATAATATGAAATTGGATTTGAAGGAGGTGGGATATGATGATAGAGATTGAATTAATCTTGCTCAGGATAGAGACCAATGGCGGGCTTATGTGAGGGCGGCAATGAACCTCCAGGGTCCTTAAAAGTCAGTAAGTAAGTAAGTAAACTACTTCTATTACGTGACGTGGATGCATAAGCAAGGTCGAATTGCAAGTATGGGGTCATTAAATAATAATGGTGTAATGTAAAATAAATGTGCGCCTCTAACGTTATATGACGTAGAACATTCTCTTAGTTTAAACTAATTTTATGTGATGTTCGTAAAAGATTTGCATTTCATAACTTCAGAATATATGTTTTCGTTCATTGCAACGGGATAGGTTTTGATAAACGAATTATTTATATATATTGAGTAAAATTTAAATATTGATAATTTGTATATGTTGATTTTTGTTATTATTATTTTGTCCCTGTAACGTCATGTGACACAGGAAGAACATTTTCTTAGTTTAAACAAATTTTTACTAGCAGTTATAGTAAAATAGATGAATTTCATAATCTCAGAATATATCTTGATAGATAAACGGTATAGTATAGTATAGTAGATATTCGAACTTTCAGGGGTGCAGACTGTAATTCTGACCATTATTTGGTGATTGGAGAATTAAGAGAAAGATTATCAGTAGCCAAGCAAGTAGAGCAACAAGTTAATATTACTAAATTCAATATTTTGAAATTAAAGGACGAGGAAGCTAAGCAAAATTATCAGGTCGAAATTTCGAATAGGTTTGCCACTTTAGAAAGTTCCGACGAAGTTAAGAAAGAATTAGATGTTTATAGCGTGTGGGAAAATATCAGAGATAGTATCAAAATTGCAGCTGAGCAGAGCATAGGTTATTATGAAACTAAGAAAAAGAAACCGTGGTTTGATGAAGATTGTTGCATGGTAGTAGAAAGAAGGAAACAGGCAAAATTGAAATTCTTACAGGATCCAGTTGAGGAGAAGAGAGATAATTATTTCAATGAAAGACGGGAAGCAAGTCGTACACTTAGGAATAAATAGAGAGGTTACTTGAAGGAAAAACTGAATGAGGTAGAAACAAATAGTAAGAATAAAAACATTCGAGATTTATATAAGGGTATAAAGGAATTTAAGAACGGATATCAGCCAAGGGTAAACGTGATCAAGGATGAGAATGGTGACTTGCTTGCAGACTCTCCATCAATCCTAAACAGATGGAAAAACTATTTTGCGCAACTACTAAATGTACATAGGCCAAATAGAAATGATCGGGACGAAATTGAAATACAAACTGCTGAGCCATTTATACCCGAACCTACGCTTTCAGAAGTCGAAATTGCGATAGAAAATCTGAAAAAGTACAAGTCTCCAGGTATCGATCAAATTCCAGCAGAATTAATACAAGAGGGTGGGAGTGCATTATATAGCGAAATTTATAAACTTGTACTTGCTATTTGGGAAAAGGAAATTGTACCAGAACAATGGAAGGAGTCCATAATTGTACCTATTTTTAAAAAGGGGGAAAAAAACCAACTGTGGTAACTTTCGAGGAATATCACTTTTGTTGACGTCGTACAAAATTTTGTCCAATATTCTTTTGAGAAGATTAACTCCGTACGTAGATGAAATTATTGGGGATCATCAGTGCGGTTTTAGGCGTAATAGATCGACTATTGATCAGATTTTTTGTATTCGACAGATAATGGAGAAAAAATGGGAGTATAAGGGTACAGTACATCAGTTATTCATAGATTTCAAAAAGGCTTATGACTCGGTTAAGATGGAAGTATTATATGATATTCTTATTGAATTTGGTATTCCCAAGAAACTAGTTCGATTAATTAAAATGTGTCTCAGTGAAACATACAGCAGAGTCCGTATAGGTCAGTTTCTATCTGATGCTTTTCCAATTCACTGTGGGCTAAAGCAGGGAGATGCACTATCACCTTTACTTTTTAACTTCGCTCTAGAATATGCCATTAGGAAAGTTCAGGATAACAGGCAGGGTTTGGAATTGAACGGGTTACATCAGCTTCTTGTCTATGCAGATGACGTGAATATGTTAGGAGAAAATCCACAAACGATTAGGGAAAACACGGAAATTTTACTTGAAGCAAGTAGAGCGATCGGTTTGGAAGTAACTCCCGAAAAGACAAAGTATATGATTATGTCTCGTGACGAGAATATTGTACGAAGTGGAAATATAAAAATTGTAAATTTATCTTTTGAAGAGGTGGAGAAGTTCAAATATCTTGGAGCAACAGTAACAAATATAAATGAAACTCGGGAGGAAATTAAACGCAGAATAAATATGGGAAATGCGTGTTATTATTCGGTTGAGAAGCTCTTATCATCCAGTCTGCTGTCCAAAAATCTGAAAGTGAGAATTTATAAAACAGTTATATTACCGGTTCTTCTGTATGGTTGTGAAATTTGGACTCTCACTCTGAGAGAGGAACATAGGTTCAGGGTGTTTGAGAATAAGGTGCTAAGGAAAATATTTGGGGCTAAGCGGGATGAAGTTACAGGAGAATGGAGAAAGTTACACAACACAGAACTGCACGCATTGTATTCTTCACCTGACATAATTAGGAACATTAAATCCAGACGTTTGAGATGGGCAGGGCATGTAGCACGTATGGGCGAATCCAGAAATGCATATAGAGTGTTAGTTGGGAGACCGGAGGGAAAAAGACCTTTAGGGAGGCCGAGACGTAGATGGGAGGATAATATTAAAATGGATTTGAGGGATGTGGGGTATGATGATAGAGACTGGATTAATCTTGCACAGGATAGGGACCGCTGGCGGGCTTATGTGAGGGCGGCAATGAACCTTCGGGTTCCTTAAAAGCCATTTGTAAGTAACTAAGTAAGTATATATAGAGTATTTACAGTTAATGTGTATCATGTTTACTATTATGTTCTATAATATATATTGTATATAGTAGTTCAGTATTATTATCGATCTAATTATATTTTCTGTAATATATAGCACTAATATTTTGTACAGAGCTAGTTTCGCGTTTATATAGTCAAAAAGTAGCTGGACAGACTATTTCAATTTAGTAGCAATCCCACTTACAGTTGTCATGCTCCATTATGTACCGAAGCTAGGTTATACCTTTCGTAGCGTCCTGACGTAAGCATTTAGGCCAGGATATACTAAACGATAACTTTCCTAACTTGTTTGGGAACGAAAATGCGCTGTCTGCGTATGAGTCATGTCTTATTGGCGCCACTTATGAGGTTGCAACCTGTCTTAGAACAGTTGAGTAAACAACATTAGTCATTCGTAAACATAACAGAACAGAAGCTAAAGAACTTGGCGCTGAGTTCGATTTAAATAAAAAGAAATTGTTGCACAAATTAAATTGAAAAGGGAAAATAAAAATATCACGGTAGAAATTCAAAGGATAGTACACAAAAAGTGGAAGACTCTTTGTATCCTATTTTATTTAAGTCGTGGGAGATATCACACACATATCAGATTACGTTTTTGTTTTACGTCTCTTTGTTCGATGTTAATACTTGGAAAATTTCGCTTAAAAAGACGTGTTTTATATTAAATAGCCTGAGGATATTATTCTATCATTATGACGCTTCAGTTGGTTGTGTGACGAACGTCAAAGACATAGAGGATCTTGTTTTAAATACACACGAACCAAGTAAAATCCGTTTAATATTGTTACGTAAAATATTTGAGAATAGATGGTGTGTGAAATCAGAGAAGCTTCAAAGCTGGCCTTTGAAAGGCTATCTACAGGTTTGAAAGAAATAAATTTAGTGATTCGTATATTATATCTTAATAACCTCACAGATGGTGGTCATATTAGGGGAGAGTTGGGTAGTATCGGACATCTGGTAATATCGGACAGTGCGTTTCTTTCATCTACCACCATATGGCAGTACCTGAATGACATGGTTACGTTTCTGTATGCGTCATCACAGAAACGTAACCATGTCAATCAGGTACTACCATTGTGTGGTAGATGAAAGAAACTCACTGTTCGATATTACCCGATGTCCTATACTACCCAACTCTCCCCTAATTATAATTAATTTGCGTTCTTTATGAACAATCAAAGAGCGTCTGTTTTCATAAAGACTTAAGTTTAAGAGTCAAACCGGTAATACTTCTCTAAAAATAACTACAGGGTGTTTCAGAAATACTTTTACAAACCTTGGGGACATGTTCCTCACACCAAAACAAGAAAAAAGTTCATATAAACATATGTCCAAAAATCCTTAGTTTCTTAGTTATTAGTTAAAGAACATAATGAAATAATTGATAATGCATATGAACAATTCCGTGGCCTGCACGTTCCCCCGACCTCAATCCTGTGGATTTTTGTATGTGGGGGCCATCTAAAACAATTGGTTTATGCAGCAGGTATTCCTAAAGCAGAGACATTTCATGAACGTGTCATGGAAGCCTGCGAAAACATTCGACACCGTGTGGGAGTATTTGAAAGGGTGCGGCAATCCATGATCCGACGAGTGCATGCGTGTATGGAAGCATGAGGAGAATATTTTGAACATTTGTTATGAGTTTATGAATTGATTAACATTGCAACACTTGGTACCAAGCTGACAATATGTAATAGATTTTTTATTATGTTCTTTCATTAATAACTAAAAAACTAAGAATTTTCGGACATATATTTATATGAACATTTTTCCTTGTTTTTTTTAGGAACATGCCTCCAAGGTTTGTCAAAGTATTTCTGAAACATTCTGTATATAACCTAATTCTTTAGAATACAAAGAGGGAAAGCGATATATCTTTGCAGAAACTCTCTGAAGTCACAAAGGGCTTAAACCCAAATATGAAATAAAGAACAGTTTCAAGTAACAATTTCATTAAAATCAATGCATCATAACCATCTTTGAGAAACGAAATGTCACCAAATGTGGATTTGGAGAAGAATGAAGCATGTGAAATGGACAGACAGAATAAGAAATTAAACTGTGTTGGAAAGAGAGGGTGAAAAAAGAATGATGCTGAAACCCTAGATCATATAATATGTAACAGATAACTCATCGCTATGTTAAAATCGGCAGCACTTTGAAGAGAACAACCGCCAGGATCGCCACCCGTCCGCCGTAAACGAACACGAGATGGCAGTACAGTCGCTAATGGAATTCAAATGCGAATTACGACGTGACTCCTTATGTAATAACTAGATGGCAGCGTAGTAAACCTCAAAGCCTATAAGGCCGACCTATCTGGGTATATATGATCTAGGCTGAAACTGATCAGGAAGAGGAAAAGAAATTGGTTGGGTCACTGGCTGAGAAGAAACTGCCTACTGAAGGATGCACTGGAAGGAATGGTGAACGGGAGAATAGTTCGGGGTAGAAGACGACATCAGATGATAGAAGACATCAAGATATTTTGATCATATGAGGAAACGAAGAGGAAGGCAGAAAATAGGAACGATTGGAGAAAGCTGGTTTTGTAGTGAAATACCTGCTCTTGGAGAGGACACTAAATGGAATGAAATTAAATTAGTCTTCACGTAGCTCAGAGCAGCTAGCTGGATTAGCGATCCGATGCTACATTGGAAGAGTTTTCCCCACTTCAAGTAGCATAAAAATCATGGCGTATCTTTGGTCCCATCTTGCCAAAAACACAACGGTAGAGAACCTCACAGTTATTATAGCTAGTGCCCATAAATAACCGATTAAAATATAAGTATATAAATATATCCTACTGTATCCAAATATCATATTCATTTTGCCGCTGTAGATAAGTATCATAGGGTTAGGAAATGAACGGGTTACTTCAGCTGCTAATCTATGCGGATGAATATGTTAGGAGAAAATCCACAAACGATTAGGGGAAAACACGGGAATTTTACTGGAAGCAAGTAAAGAGATAGGTTTGGAAGTAAATCCCGAAAAGAAAAAGTATATGATTATGTCTCGTGACTAGAATATTCCACGAAATGGAAATATAAAAACGGGACATTTATCTTTTGAAGAGGTGAAAAAATTCAAATACCTTGGAGAAACAGTAACAAATATAAATGACACTCGGGAGGAAATTAAACACAGAATAAATATGGGAAATGCCTGTTATTATTCGGTTGAGAAGCTTTTATCATCCAGTCTACTGTCAAAAAATCTGAAAGTTAGAATTTATAAAACTGTTATATTACCCGTTGTTCTTTATGGTTGTGAAACTTGGACTCTCACTTTGAGAGAGGAACATATGTTAAGGTGTTTGACGATAAGGTGCTTAGGAAAATATTTGGGGCTAAGAGGGATGAAGTTACAGGAGAATGGAGAAAGTTACACAACACAGAACTGCACGCATTTTATTCTTCACCTGACATAATTAGGAACATTAAATCCAGATGCTTGAGATGGGCAGGGCATGTAGCACGTTAGGTGAATCCAGAAATGCATATCGAGTGTTAGTTGGGAGGCCGGAGGGAAAAAGACCTTTAGGGATACCGAGACGTAGATGGGAAGATAATATTAAAATGAATTTGAGGGAGGTGGGATAGGATGATAGGGACTGGATTAATCTTGGTCAGGATAGGGACCAATGGCGGACTTATGTGAGGGCGGCAATGAACCTCCTGGTTCCTTAAAAGCCAGTAAGTAAGTAAGTAAGTAAGTAAGTAAGTAAGTAAGTAAGTAAGTAAGTAAGTAAATAAGTAAGTAAGATCAGTATCATGGAAAGGTATAGGAAGTTTATGGACACTCTGTATATTAGAAAAAGAAGCCAATATGGTAGCAGCACAAGAAGATAAAACCTTAAAATAATCATTAATAAAGTATCCTAGACCATGTAAACAGAAAATCACCTCTTCAAGCGGCAGAAAGGAGGCGTTTTTTGTGTAGAACTGAACAAACAACTGGAATCAAGAAACATGGAACTGTCTGCTGTCCTAATCCTTAAGAGAAGAAAAGAATTAAAGGCTGAGTGGATCTTTGCGTCTTACTTAAATTTCAACAGCGGAAAAGAGCTGAAAAGAGATAGCGGTCCATCTCAGTTTTCCACAGGAAATTATTTAAAGATATCCAAATAACTACTGGTATAGTAGCCTACGGCTATTCCAAAGTATTGATGATATATAGAATTGAATGCCACTTTCATTGAAATGTGTAGGCTTTAGAGCTAATATATGCACAGTATTGTATTCGAGAATGCAAATAATTTCTTGTTTGTTCAGTACTGTGAATAATGTAAAATATTTACCAGTTAACCACATTTAACGTTCATTATTTTTACTTGTTAGAGCATTTAAATTTAACTATTTCATTTTATTCAGTTTGAACGTTTTTATAGCTGCAGGACAATTTAAATTCTTCCAATTAGTATACGATAGAATATATAAGAGATTTTTCATTGTATTATATTTTATTAAAAAAACGAAATGTATTTTTTGTTTAACAGTATTCCTTGTTGAGGCACACAATTACACAAACGGCTAGAGCAGGCATGTCAATTGATGCCCACAGGAGCAAGCGCGCGCTTTAGATCCCAGGAGAGCCTGAGCGCTTTACAGCGGAAAGGAAAGAGACAGACGAAAGAGTTGGTATATGCCGCTTGGTCGAGCTGTATTCAGGGAAGGTCAGCACTGATTCAATAGATAAAGGGAAGAGAACTTATTAAAATTGTATCCATGTTAATTTTTAGATTTGCCTGAGAAGTATAAGTGCATTGTAAGAATGTAAGTTTTAATTTTAATGCTCGTTTTTCACAAGTTTGATTTTTTTATTCAAAAGAAATATTTTCTCAAGTTTTCGTATAGAAACGTGAAATTTTCAGGTATAGGCCTATTTATTTAGTAGCCTTACAGAATGTTTTAGTAAATCTAATATACCATTTATACGTATTACTGAAGATAGTGTATTGACAATTTTGAAAATATTCGCATGGAAATTGTTTGTAAGGAAATGAATTAACAAAGCAACTACTGTTACATCATAAGCAAAAGTTACATGCGCATGTGTTGTAAAAATGTCAGCTCTATAGCTTCAGCAGATTTCGAGAAAATAATTTAATATTCTGATGATAGGAAGTTGCTCACAAATATCACCTTAAAAGCATAATGTGATAAGAGTTTTGTTACGTAATATTAGTTACACTTAAAACAGATACAGTACCTAGGTAACTTTGCTTTGTACTGTAATATTGTTTTGATTAGTTTATTGATTACTTTTGTAAGGCTAAAGATACCATCAATATAAATTCCAACTTATCATGTCATACTCAATCTCTTTCTTTGGAATATCACTTTCTTTATGAATGATGTGTTTCATCCACTTGATACAGTATAATATTATACTACTATGGAATTTAAGTGAATATTCCTTCTTAACTCTCTATTATGTTATTAAGATTTAAAACACAAGTGCACTATATAAGAAATCAGTGTTAGTACTTTTGTTTTACAGACAATATAGATAATATTAAACAGAAAGAAGCCATATAAAAATAACGACAAAATTTTACGTTCCGTTTGAAGTTTGTGCACCACTGCTTTCTTAATCCAACAGGTTGCTAATTCATATACACAACCCTTCCTCTTTCCATACTTAGCGCTTGCTGCCCGCGCACGACATCAAGGTCATAAAAATGCCCTTGCTTTGACATCACTGGGCTAGAATGTCACTATTCCCCTGATAGAGCAGGTTCGAATACCTGTGGATTCAAGTGAAATTTGTAATGCTAATAGGTGTCTAGCGTGATACTCTCATTTCCTCTACTGGCATTTCACCATAGTTCCATTTGCCATCAACTCATCGTCATCTCTTACTATTTATATCGCCTTCCATGTCGCTCCTAGAAGAAGACGGTTAGGTAAATGATGATAAATCAGTATCCGCCATTGGAGGAAAATATTTCTTGATATTTACAACAATTAGAAAGCAAAGAATCGTAAGACTATTTTACGTTATTCAAGCGGAAGATACATTTAGAAATATCCGTAATTTTTTAATTCATGATTACTCAAAATTAAACTTATTTGTATTTTATAGATTATAGCGGTTGCTGGTCATTCAGTGTTTTTCGTTAATGTGGTAATAGGTTTGTTAATAAATAACGAAATGTTAATTGCTTTGTTCTGGAATTTTTGAGCACACATTAGTAGGCATTTGTCTTTATCATCGTCCTTGCAGATATTAGGCCTAGTGGCCTGTTACGGTCTTCGTCCATCTTTTCAGAGGGCGTCCCAAAGATCGTCTTCCATGTGGTATATAGCGGAGAATTTGTCTTGGGAGTCTGGAACGGTCCATTCTATTGACATAGTTAAGCCATTTTTATCTATAGTGGTTCAGATGTTCATAAATAGGTGTAATTTCCAATTCTTTTGTAATTAGTTCATTCCTTTTGTGGTCAAGCAAGCTGTAGCCGGCAGTCCTCCTTAGAAATCTCATTTCCGCAGTTGTTAGGCGTTGAACATCTGAGTTTCAGGCAGTCCAGGCCTCACTACCATACATGAGGACAGGTCTTGCTAGAACTTTATATGCTTTTATGCTCGACCATGCCGAAATGTAGTAATTATACACGTAGTAGCAGTCCTTTAATACATGTCATTAAAGTACACCTATTCATTAAAGTCGACCTGGTTGGCAAGTTGGTATGGCTCTGGCCTTCTATGCCCAAGGTTGCGGGTTCGATCCCGGGTCAGGTCGATGGCATTTAAGTGTGCTTAAATGCGACAGGCTCATGTCAGTAAATTTACTGGCATGTAAAAGAACTCCTGCGGGACAAAATTCCGGCACATCCGGCGACGCTGATATAACCTCTGCAGTTGCGAGCGTCGTTAAATAGAACATAACATTTTTCCTATTCATTAATGTTCAGGTTTTCGATTATTCTCGGATATGCAATCGAAATACAACGAGGGAAACGTCATGGAGGCTGGAAATCCAATACTGTCACAGAAGGTTATGTTCTGTTACTATAATAATTAGCGTTAATTGTAAATAATATTCAAATAAATTCAATATGTCATCTCGTTTTTCAAATCTAAATCAATTTCCAGGTTATATCACAATTAGTTCATGTTATTCTCTAGATTATATCAAGGTCAATGACATTATTGTTTCTCGGGAAAAATAAATACTTTCGCGTCTGCGCACATCTCACAATTTACTAGCTATGCACAAGGTCACTTCCGCTCTTCAGTTAGATGCGAATAAAATGAATACTTCTGAATAATTTCAAGTTAGAAATATGGTCGAGCTTAAAAAGTCGTATGAAACTTGCCTATAATGGTAATTAAGACGCTCGTATGAAAATTATGAAACTCGCTTGCGCTCGTTTCATAAACAAACATACTCGCGTCTTAATTACTATCATTATAGGCTCGTTGCATAATGTACTATTAACCTGGTATGTTTTTGGGTTTTCGTAGTTGTATTTGTAGGTATTTGTACTGTTTAAAATTATTTAACTATGCAATCACGATATTTCAAACATAATCTTCAAGATTATGCATATTTCTATATTTGTACTGCACTAAAACAAATGTCATTATACAATTCATCAATCATATCATAAGCAAGCATTTCCCCGCTCTTTGGATAGCGCGTTCATTAAATATAATTTCGTTCAAATTGTTAATTTCAAGCCAGCTTAAAAAATTAAAGCCAACCTACAATTACTTAGATATTCCATCACATTTATTTAAGGATTCTGTCCACATTATACATGCAATATTGTTTCAAATTTTAGAGTAACATGAGGAAAAATTTCAATATTTAAACTGAATTAAACAAGCCCCTTTTCTGTACGAATTCAAATAACCTAGTAAAACAAATGTTACCACTTTTGGTTGTCAATTTATGCTACGTACAATACTAATGGTTTAGTTACACGGAGGTAATAAAATTTGAGCCTTAATTAGATTTTATGTCCAACCTGTAAAAGGGGTCGCAAAAACTGTCCTATTGTTAAAAATGTATCCTTACAATTATTCTTAAATATATATGGATCACGAAACTGACCTTTTCAAGAACCAAACTATTTATCAAAATTTATAAGATTCGAAATTTTTGTTCCTTCCCCTCTAACATTATTTATACTTGAATAAATTAATGTAACAATTAACATTTTATCTAATATAATTTGTCTTGATATAAACTACATATATTTAAATTTTTAATAGATACAAGGTACAGTACACACATAACTTTTGAATTAAATTTCTTCAAACCTGATCAAGAATTATTTTAGAAAGTATCAAATAAACAAACAAACCAACATTATTTACTGGTGCTGTTCCTGGTTGCAATATATGACCAAATACTTTTCGAGATTCTCGACTGAGAAGTTTTTTTCTATTGTCTCTCAAAATACATATGAAGGACGAAAAGATTCTATGACGTCATAGTGCAAATTTCATCGCTACCACTCAGCGTATTTCGAATTTCACAATGACGTCACGCTGCAGCGAAATAGGAACAAAACTGCTGGAAGGTTCGATGGCTATCATGGCGACTGTACAAGTTGTTGTCTGTGCTACGCAACAAGATTTTGTGAAATTTCCGTACTATCATCTCGTTCAAAGAAAAGAGAGCATAAAAAACGTATTTCTTGAACCAGTAGTAATAACTGGTCCGTTGACATGTTCGCTCATAAGCCATTAACATATTGTTTTTACGTTGTGCTCATTACAAACAATACAGCAGAACACACCGCCATGACACACAGTGCACGATGTCATTCGTCTGCTAATTCCCGCCCTATACAAGAACCAATCAGGTTCACTGATGGCGGCTGATGGATACTGCCACCACCTCTGCAAGCTGATGGAACCGGTGCGACACCGGTGGAGCATCAGTGACGTCATCGTTGACATTCGGAACACCGTCGTGCCATCAGATTGCTCAGCGCTGAGATTTGGAATACGCTCACTGCAGCAGGTACCCACGGTAACTGACAATTGAAGCTTTCTCTTTGAGAATGGAGCACACATTTTTCTTCAAACCCTGGATTCCTCTGCAATACTTCCTTCAGTTTTAATGTGACGGCTTCACCCACGGGTCCTGGTACTTGTTTCTGTAGAAACGAGTCAATGACACCAATTGCATCTTTCAGTTGTAGCGACGAAGATTCCAAGTACTCAATATATTTTGGAAGGTCACTGAAATGTGCCTTGAGGAAAGCAAGGAAGCCATATATGTTGTCACTGCTAAGTATAGGTTTTGCCTTAGGGATTGAGACAGCACTCCTCCACTTCGAGAGTGTTCTTTCCTCTCTCCCTCTCTGTCTCTCTGTCTCTCTCTCTCTCTCTCGCCCTCTCTGGAAATGTGTTGATAGTTTAATAGTCTAATAATTTAAATTACATGTCAAAACAAGGTCAGTTAAAATGGAACAATTACAATAAAAAAATCGTCAAGGTTATAAAAAAGATTTAAAATTAACCAACTAGAGGTGAAAAATTTCAGAGTAGCTCTGCTTAAATTAAACATATGTGATTTAAATTTATTTACAGCCTTCAATGACAGTTGACAAGAATTTTGTTGTGATTTAGGAAGTCTACATGTTATGATATTAAAATCATTTCCTTGTCTTGTGTCATAGGAATGAATATCATTTCTTAATGTTAAAGTTGGAAGATTGTCATTAACATACAAAATTAACTCTAGAATATATAAATTTATTATAGTCATGATTTTGTTTTTCACAAATAATGGTTTACAGTGTTCATTAAAAGCTGCATTTGATATAAATCTTATGGCCCTTTTTTGAAGCAATAGGGCCCTATTTATAAAAGCACTGTTGTCCCATAGCAGTATTCTATAGGTAAGAGTACTTCGAAAGTAAGTAAAATAAGCATCACGAATGTAGTTTTCAGGTACAACAGTTTTTAATCTCTTAAGAAGAAACAAAGTTCTTGAAAGTTTAGTAGAAATATATTATGATCAATATGATTATGTCTCGTGACCAGAATATTGTACGAAATGGAACTATAAAAATTGGAGATTTATCCTTCGAAGAGGTGGAAAAATTCAAATATCTTGGAGCAACAGTAACAAATATAAATGACACTCGGGAGGAAATTAAACGCAGAATAAATATGGGGAATGCCTGTTATTATTCGGTTGAGAAGCTTTTGTCATCTAGTCTGCTGTCAAAAAATCTGAAAGTTAGAATTTATAAAACAGTTATATTACCGGTTGTTCTGTATGGTTGTGAAACTTGGACTCTCATTTTGAGAGAGGAACAGAGATTAAGGGTGTTTGAGAGTAAGGTTCTTAGGAAAATATTTGGGGCTAAGAGGGATGAAGTTGCAGGAGAATGGAGAAAGTTACACAACGCAGAGCTGCACGCATTGTATACTTCACCTGACATAATTAGGAACATAAAATCCAGACGTTTGAGATGGGCAGGACATGTAGCACGTAAGGGCGAATCCAGAAATGCATATAGAATGTTAGTTGGGAGGCCGGAGGGAAAAAGACCTTTGGGGAGGCCGAGACGTAGATGGGAAGATACTATTAAAATGGATTTGAGGGAGGTGGGATATGATGGTAGAGACTGGATTAATCTTGCTCAGGATAGGGACCAATGGCGGGCTTATGTAAGGGCGGCAATGAACCTACGGGTTCCTTAAAAGCCAGTAAGTAAGTAAGTAAGTAAGTAAGTAAGTAAGTAAGTAAGTAATTAAGTAAGTATGACTTTCCCATGTCAACTTGGAATCAACAATAATTCCTAAGATATTAAACTGATTTGAATAATTTCAAGGAAAAATTGTTCCGGAGTCGGGTATCGATCCCTGGACCCTTCGCTTAGCGCGCGAACGCTCTTCCAACTGAGCTATACACGACACTATACACGACACCGTCACAATTTTTCCTTTCTATCTGGAAGGTCAGAAAGCCGGATTTGTATATTAAAGTGACTTTGTTCATGATCGGTATTTCTCTCAAAATAAAAAATCAATATATAACCACAGTCTACTACATACAGTCGCGAAACTTAAGGTGATTTTTTGAAAATCACGTGATAAAGCGCTCCAAGCGGTTAGCAACTAGAAACAATAGACTCTCCACGGTCGACTTTGGACTGTGTCGTATTTCCATCGAGTGCTAGCTCGTTGCGTATTTCACATTGATGCTTGTGAAATGTTCGTTATTGGTTGTAATGAAAATGTTAATGGCTAAAATACAATAATTGGAATCATAATATTTTACTAGAGACGTAGAAAAATTAAGTTTGTTTAATGAAATTTATTGATCACGTTTTATTTTCAATTCTGGTGGGATTATTATTGCTTAGGCCGACTTTTTTTTTTCAAAGGATTGCTGTTAATTTTGTTGTTATTTTTATTCGTTACTTTACTAGAGACGTAGAAAAAGTCTGTTACAATAAAATTTATTGATCACGTTTTATTTCCAATTCTGCTGTGATTATTATTGCTTAACTTCATCCCACTTTGTTAACTACGTAACTACAAGTACCGGTACACGTAAGTTACTCCATTAATTCATATTTCCATTATTATTGTTGTAAAGGGAAATGAAAATTAATATTTATTGGTTTCATAGTTAATTATCGCTATAATCTTGAATGAGTGAAGCGATTAAAGTAAATTTCAGTTCGTTTTGCACAAACAAAAATAATATTAACCAATTTCTTGCAGGTATCTTCGAGTTTATGGTGGAATTTAATATACTTCATTAAAACAATAAATTAACTTTATGCATTTAATATTTCAATAATGGAAGGAAGGTGTTAATTTTTCCAAAAGAACACAACGAAAGTGTAACATATTTTGTCGTCTGCTAGGAGAGAGATCTGCGATGAGGCGATAGTAGCGATCATAGTGGTGGGCAACTACCCATGTTTGCAGTTTAACTACATATTGAGCTTCGCGACTGTATATAATAGACTGTGATATAACGCAATAAATACAGGATAACGGTTACCAACAATGATTTAAGGTTTTTTTTTTTTTTTTAGGTTCAAGAGAATTCACAAATACGACTCCTACGATCATGATTCTGAAAGTATTGAAGAAGCTAGGAGTTCAGAAGCAAGAAAAAATAAAGGTAGAAACCTACAAATTCGGTCCCTAGTCATGAGGCAGCCTACCTGTACACTCTCCTCTCTCGGCAGAAGTTCCGATGCTCTTGGAGAAGACAAAGCTGGAGTTGCCATCGTCGTCGCGCATGGTGCAGTTGAAGCGGTACTGCCAGAACTCACGGAACCAAGGATTGCGGGCGTTGTTGTAGGGGTTCAGGTTGAAGTAGTAGTCGTCGAACTCTGTCACATTCGGCGAGTTGATGCGGATGGAGATGCTCCCCCGCGCCTGGCTCTCATATCCATCTGTGACATCGCTGCGGTCCGCCCAGCCGTCACTGCAACAAAACAAAACCGTCGGTTTAGTTCTTCTGACGGATCGCGCTACAGAGCATGAAACCACATTGATTAATCCAACGATGCCCAAGAGACGCAGCGTCGCTGCACCGTGAACTAGGTTATGCTATGTCAAGGGCTTTCATAACACTTGCGGAGTGTACCGTAAACCCATGTTACACCTCTTTTTGACTTGACAGGACACCGGAGAACCTAAAGGTATAGAGCAGGTATGCTCATTCTTTGACTCTCGATTACGTTCTGGAATCGGAACCTTCCAATGTAGAGCGTGCTGTTCCTCGTTCGAAGCTCGACAGATGACTGCGGAAGGCAGTTCAAGTACTTAGTAACGCACGAACAGTGCGGGACAATGACACAGTTAAAATCTTCTGTAAGAAAACGATCATTCCGTACAGTGTGGGAGGAAGACTATTTGTTGTGCGTTCGGTGAAAACGTAAAGTGTTTACTATGTTATAAGGTACTGTCAGGAATACTACTGAGCAACATAAAACGACATTATACGCTCTGCCACCGAGAAAATGTCGAAGTGATAAGGAAGCTGTTTTCTGTAATGTGTATTTATATACCAACGTTATTATTATTATTATTATTATTATTATTATTATTATTATTATTATTATTATTATTATTATTAGTATATAAACGTTTAAAAAACGGGAAAGCCCCAGGCGAAGATAATTTAAATTTCGAGCTTTTTAAATACGCTGGAGAAGAATTTACCTATCGATTTTTATATTTCTTAAACAATATATGGGCAGGATTAAACCCCCCAGAAAGTTGGCAAAAAAGCCATTGTAGTACCCATTTATAAGAAAGGAAACAAAAAACTATGTGAAAATTACAGGGGTATAAGTCTTCTCAATTCTGGATATAAGATCTATACAATCATAATCAAAAATAAACTATCACATCTTTACGAAGACAAAATCACTGAAGAACAGAATGGATTCCGAAAAGGAAGATCATGTTGTGATAGCTATTTCACCATGAAGATTTTAATTGAAAAGCACAGAGAATTTAATATTCCAACCCACTTAGCTTTTATTGATTTCATAAAAGCTTTTGATAGAGTTGATAGAAATAAACTTTTAGAGATTTTACGCTATGATAATGTGCCAAACCAAATCATTCTCTCCATTTATAATTTATATCAACAAAATGAAATTGCCATAAGAACTGAACGCGGAACTACTAGCTGGAATCCATCAACCAAGGTGTTAGACAAGGGTGCGGTCTTTCCCCTCTGTTGTTTATTATATATATGAACCATATTTTATACATTTGGAGGCAAAGTCATCATCATGCTGGAATTCAAATTAATCGAAACACAGTTCTCGATACACTAATGTTTGCCGACGATCAGGTTATTATCGCTAAAACAGAGGATGCTTTACAAAGAGCCATTTATAATTTGCAAATAATCGCCTCTGATTTCAATATGGAAATCTCAAAAGAGAAAACAAAGGTCATGGCATTTTCGGGAGAGAACCCAATTCCAAGTAAGATCTTACTTATGTACCAAGAGGAAAGAGGAAATTGGGAAGACCACGAAAGCGCTGGCATGAGACCGTAACAGATCCTGTAGGGTCTAATACGTGAGGGATATCATGATGATGATGATGATGATTATTATTATTATTATTATTATTATTATTATTATTACTATTATTGTTTGATTTTATTCCAAAAGAAATACATGTTATGATAAAATAATTTTTTCAGGAGTGCAACGTGCACTACAGTTTCAAGAATTGAAAGCACTTCATGAAAGGTCAAACATTGAAGAAAGTCGAACAATTAGTACCTGAATAAAATATAGTTTTTTTTTTTTTAATGTTTAATATTGGTCGACCAGCAAACTTGCTATACAGACCACTGTTAAATTATGGAATATCACATGCAGAATATCATGCTGAGATTGGCTCTAAAGGCTCCTCTAATTAATTTAAATTGATTAATTAAACATTTATGTGAATAAAAATATGATGATTTTCTGTGTTAAATTTATGAAGAGTCGTCAGTATCACTAAGAAGGATGTCTTGAGGTAGTTTCCTTTTAAGTCTAGATGGCTGAGAAGATCTTGCTCCAATGTTATATGCCACAGGTCCAGGAACGCCAGGAAGTTTGTTGAAGAAAGATTTTGACATTGAATGGATGTACTGTTCTAGTGGAAGAAGTCCCAATTCTTGATGCAGTTGTTGATTTCTTACAAACCAGGGGGCATTTGTTGCAGTACGCAGGAACTTGTTCCGGAGAACTTGTAGGCGATGCATGTGTGTCTTATTTGCAGTCCCCCACACTGGCGCTGCGTAAGTTAAAAGAGGTCGTACAAGCGAGAAAATATAGTTAATTATATCTCCGTACTGGAACAGCTCAAATGTGAATTCACAGAACATAGTTTTAGTGGTTTTAGATGTATGGAGAGTGATATTAACCTTTTTGTGAATCCCTTCATAGGAAATGTACAATCCGTGAGAGTGCACTTCTAGGATGCGTTCATTGATTTACAAAGTGACGTTGAATTCAGAAATACAGAGAATATAACTTGACAAGAATAGAAGTGTTAAAAAAATGAACAAAACGAAATATCCCAAGATGAGCTTATTCGCTGCCACTATGTTAGCTACCTTCGCCTCGACATAACGTGTGTGAACAATTATTTTCGAGAATGAAGGTTGACAAATGGAAACATAGATCCCGATTAACAGATGAGCATCTTTTGAGCTAGCTGCGCATTGCAGTAAATTCGTTGAAAATAGATTTCCGATTACTTGCAGAAAAGAAAGATCATGTTGAATAGACCGCAATGTATGGTGGAATATGAAAATAACACTACATATGATATAATAATACAGGGACATCATTTTATTTTTACTTCAATTTTTATTGTACCTGAGTTTTTGAATGTAATTCACTCCCACCCCTTCTATTAATGAAGTTCAACCAAGGCCGCATATAGTAAACAGCACTGGTTAGTGAGTATGTACGTTCCAGAAATATGTTCGCGTTTTCCAGTGACGAAAGAGCTTTCAATACAGAATCATATTTTCGCACAGGTACTGTCCGTTTGCCTACGTCGCATCCCGATTTCCCCCACCTGCTTCTGCTCCCCCCTCTGTAAGAGCTGGGCTGTCTCAGCTCTTTTCTGAAAACATTAATTTCTCTTAGAAATTGGACGTTTACGTAATATCATACAATTGTTTAAAATAACTTAAATAAAATGGCCTCGTTAAGTAATTAACTGTCACGTGATTTCCCCCCTTTCTACGATCCTGCGGCATAACCACTTGGACGGACAGTAGTAACTTTATCTTTTCGGATCGAGCAGAAGTGAAGATTGAATTTACAGTACCTAAGGTACTCTTTTATATAGTAGGTACAGAATTATTTCAACATGAGTTACTAGTACGAAGGACGAAACTAGCAATTGGAATTAGATACAATAGTCTATAGTGCGATAATATGCACAAAAGACCTGAAGCCTGTGTCGAAATGAACGGCCACCATTTTCAGAAATGAGTTTAAATATCCATATTATGATTATTTTTCAATTTAACTTCATTCTCTATATTATACGCTAATGTGCTGTAGACAGTATAATATACACTGTATAATGAATACGTTCGCATGGATAACTCAGTTCGTGTGTAAAAACATTTATTCTTAATATAGTACGGCATTTTGATTAAACAAAAACCTAATGAAAATTATCAAACTCAAAATCACGATATTTCCTACTTTACGTAAATGGATGAACTACTTTTCTTCCCGTCCATACCTAGTAAAGTGGTTCGTTTGTGTTTCACGCCAGTATCATCGAACTCCAGTCGTGGAAGGGAGTATCAAACTGTCTTTCCGGTTCTCTAAAGGTATAGCCAGGTTAATATTAAAAATAATGATGTCCCTGTATTATAACTATATTAAACATAATAAATAATGTAATAACTGAATATTACAGTGTATACTCTTTCTTTTTTCAAATTCAGTTTATTATCCGTATTTTTTAGAGTATGAGAGCCATGACACGGGCGGTGCTTCAATGTAGTTGCGGAGCCCAGTCCGTACAATGTGTGTGTTATGCAGTGCAGCATCAACCGTGTAATCGGGGCTTTTACAATTTTGAGCATACCTGGTATAGAGCTATAGTCGCGACGCTGTTATTCCCGTCTTAGGAAGTGAAGGCTCTATAAAGTCTAGGTAGATAGTATCGTTCGCCATTTTTGTTCTTTCGTTGCCGAGCTACCAGACGAGGAATCTGTTTCCCGCAACGTTAAACATTATCATGTCTTAGCTCCTATGATAATAAATCAAACACACTGTAACTGAGCGGCAAATAACGTCCTCGTGTGCTTTCTGCTAAAATTACGAAAGAGCTAAAATGGCGGGCGATTATATTAAGTATTTATCCATCCTTAGGAAATGCATAACGCCTTCATCAGCGAATCGCAAGACGCACACGTTTAAATGCACCCGACCTGCAACGTGATTGGCTGCAGGAAATTAGAGCGACGGGACTATAGTCTCCAGATCTGAGGCATCGAATCCAGCTTGAGCTAATAATCGTAGACCTATGTAGATAGGTTAGCGATGTCATCCCGTTCCATTACGTGCTGTTCTTCAATTTCGTTCCAGCAACAGCACGCGTTCAAACCTTACCTCTCCAGCTATCCCTCTCTTACCTGAATTCTTATGTTAGACGTGATAAGGGATTAAAAATTTAACACAGTGCATCGCCAGACTTCATGTAAAAGTGTAAGGAGCATTGAAGTCATCACAATATCCTCTATTAGGCCTACTTCAATTTTTACTTTTTATTTTAAATAATAAAATAAAAAATTATCTCAAGAAAATATATTACAGAGACCTTTATATGTACAGGGACATCATTTTATTTTTACTAACATTTTTAATATTAACTTGCCTATACCTCTGGATTAACGCCGTTTGCTACCACCTTCCACGGCTGGAGCTCCATGATACTGACGTAATATACAAACAAACCACTTTGCTAGGAATAGGAGGGAAGAAAAGTAGTTCATCCATTTACGTAAACTAGGAAATATTGTGCTTTTGAGTTTGATCTTTTTCATTAGGTTTATGTTTAATTAAATACAGTACAGTATTAACAATGAGTGTTTTTACTCACGAACTGAGCTGTCCATGTAGACGTATTCATTATGCATTGTATATTATACTGTCTACAGCACATTGGCGTATAATATAGAGAATGAAGTTCAATTGAAAAATAATCATAATATGGATATTTAAACACATTTTTTAAAATGGTGGCCTTTCATTTCGATACGGGCTTCAGTTCTAATGTGCATATTATTGCACTATAGACTATTGTACCTAATCCCAATTACCAGTTTCGTCCTTCGTACTAGTAACTCATGTTGAAATAATTCTGTAGCCTACCTACTCTATAAAAGAGTACCTTAAATACTGCAAATTCAATCTTCACTTCTGCCCGATCCGAAAAGATAAAATTACTCACACATACTATCTACTGTCCGTCCAAGTGGTTACGTCGCAGTATCGTAGAAAGGGAGGAAATCACGTAACAATTACTTAACGAGACCCTTTTATTTAAGTTATTTTAAACAGTTGTATAATATTACTTAGACGTCCAATTCCTAACAGAAATTAATGTTCTCAGAAAAGAGCTAAGACAGCCCAGCCACTAGCTGGCGAATAGAAGCTGGTGGGGGAAATCGGGTTGCGACGTAGGCAAATGGACGACAGTATCTGTGCGAAAATGATTCAATATTGAAAGCTCTTTCGTCACTGGAAAACGCGAACATATTTTTGGAACGTACTGCTTACTATGACCGTAAGGCTACTATGACTTTATATGCGGTCTTGGATGTGTGGAGGACGGTTGAACTTCATTAGTAGAAGGGGTGGGAGTTAAGTACATTCAAAAACTCAGGTACAATAAAAATTGAAGTAAAAATAAAATTATGTCCCTGTATTAGTGTAACGTGCCAATACGTTTTTTAAATAAAAAAATGGATTTTCTTTTGTAAATAATGATTTTGTGCTATTGTTGTTGTGATTTCAGTGACAGATTTTTCAATAATTTCAAGGAAAAATTGTTCCGGGGCCGGGTATCGATCCCGGGACCCTTCGCTTAGCGCGCGAACGCTCTTCCGACTGAGCTACCCCAGGAACTATACACGACACTGTCACAATTTTTCCTTTGTATCCACACGACTCAAATGAGCTGACAAGACGACAGAACTCAACTGTGAGTGCACACAAATACTTGTGTGACTTAAATTGTGGCTTTCTGTTAACGTACCTCCAGTAACAAATGTATTATACACATCTGGCTTTCAGGTAGTAGCTCCCTGTAAAGCAGGTTTGAATAATTTCAAGGAAAAATTGTTTCGGGGCCGGGTATCGATCCCGGGACCCTTCGCTTAGCGCTCGAACGCTCTTCCGACTGAGCTACCCCAGGAACTATACACGACACCGTGAAAGATTTTGTTTTACATTATATTAAGGAATAAACATATTATTTTCTTAAACTTGCGCTTTGTACAGATCTTATGGGGAAAACATTGAATCTGCCAATACTTTTTGGTGTCAGTGTACAGTCTTCAGCAGAATGAATAGACGATAAACATATCATAATAAGAATACTTTAAATATAAGAACAGAGAAGTACAAGTTATGCAAAAAATATTTTCAGAGCTAAATTCTTCTAAAAAGGGTAGAAATTTCTTCCACGTTTGGTTGACATTTTTACAGCGAGTGATTATGTACAATCAGTGTTAATAACTCCAAATCATGGAAAGCATTAAAGAAACTGTGCTGAAATCATTAAATAGGCCTACCTGTATCTTCGAAGATTAATAAATTTTTGTCCCGTGAGAAGTTAAATGGTCGGTTAAGTTCTATATCAACTACCTATTTTGTTGCTAAATTGAATTTAAAATTCAATAAACTTGTAAGACTTTAAATGAAACTGGAAATACGTGTCATTATATAGCGACCAAATTTAAAGCATTCTATCGAAAGCATAACTATTGGATGGATAGATTTTCTTTCAGAAACGGGCACAGACTCATCTATTTCATAACGTTATGGAACAGATAGCTATGGAATAGATATCTTGAGTTTTATGCACCCGGGCATAAGTAAGCGAAAAACAAAATACTGTATATTATACAGACGTGGACAAATTAACAAAATTGACGATTTTTATGATAGGGGAGAGTCGGGTAGTATCGGACATCGGGTAGTATCGGACAGTGCGTTTTTTTCATCTACAACCATATGGTAGTACCTGAATGACATGGTTACGTTTCTCTATGAGACATTACAGAAACGTAACCATGTCAATCAGATACTATCAACGTGTGGTAGATGAAAGAAACTCACTGTCCGATATTACCCGATGTCCGATACTACCCGACTCTCCCCCAATTCTGTTTACAAAATTTGACTTTTCAATTTAGACTACAGTTGACAATTTTGCATATTTCTATTATTATAGAAGACACAAATATTGAAAAATGTCAACTGTAGTTTAAACTGAAGAGCCAAATTTTGTAAAAATATATAATAAAAATCTTTAATTTTGCTAAAAATTTGTAAATTTGCAAAAATGTCAACTGCAGTCTAAATTGAAGAATCAAATTTTGTAAAAATATAAAATAAAAATCTTCAGTTTTGCTAATAATTTGGAAATATCCTAAATGTGAACTGTAGTCCAAATTGAAGAGTCAAATTTGGTAAAAATATATAGTAAAAATCTTTAGTTTTGTTAATAATTTGTAAATATGTAAAAATATCAAATGTAATCGAAATTGAAGAGTCAAATTTTCTAAAAATATACTCGTACAATACAAATCTTCAATTTTGCTAATAATTTGGAAATACGCAAAAATGTCAACTGTATCTGAATTGAAGAATCATATTTTGTAAAAATATATAATAAAAATCTTCAATTTTGCTAATAATTTGTCCACGTCTTTATAAGGACGGATACAATAATTTAATAGGCTTTAGTATACCCGGGTGTGAACTGTGGACGGTTTAGTCAAAATCAAGTTAATGTATTGAATAAGAATGAAGAAAGGAAACCCTTGTGAATCAGTTTCTAAACCCGGTGTTAACAAATGCGAAGCCGGGGCTCTGTAGCCAGCGTTGCTTCCCATTAGAAATCCAATGAGCTCAACGAAATTCCTGTTGCTGATTTAAAATGGGATTCGACGGCAAAGCCGGGCTGCATCAGGAGGACCGATAACGGCGCCTCGCACTTATCAGAGTGGATTCCCTCACTACAGTACAAAACAAGCGACGTACGTTCTGCAAACAAGCGACGTACGTTCTGTTACGGAGATAAATGATATACTTCGCATAGTAAACTAGAAGTAATTTCGCATAAAATTGCTGATCGACGTACCTATCTAGAATTTTTATAGTTGCTTACTTCAAAAATAAGTATTATATACAGAGTGTTTCAGAAATACATTGGCAAACAATGGGGCATGTTCCTCACACCAAAAGAAGGAAAAAAAAGTACATATAAACATATGTCCGAAAATTCTTAGTTTTTTTTTTTAGTTATTAATGAAAAAACTTAATGAAACATCTGTTAGATATTGTCAGTTTGGTGGCATTTCATTGTAATAAATATAAATAGATCAAATTGGAAGTGTAATTAAGTGAATTAGATATTTCATGTTTTTCAATGTTGTGGGTTGGGAGTAGTATCAGGGATAGTATAACTTTAGGAGTATTATAGAAATAAATATATAGAAAGAGGCAATAAAATAGGAAATTTAGGAGTGAAGCGATGAGTAAGAGATCAATACGTAAATAAACAGAGGATAGAAAAAAATTAGTGATGTAAGTGTTGTAAAATAGAGAAAAGGGAAAAATCAACAATTAATGAAAGAGAACATAGCTGGAAAATAATGATTACGAGTAGGTAGATTTGAGATTAGAGAAGAAAATAAATAAATAATGCAAATTATTAAGGAAGGAATATGCAATATTTAATAGCTAAGCGAGAAATGGAAGGCAGATAGTCTAGGTACGAGAGAGAATAGAAGAGGATAGAGGGGGAAGATTAGATAGCAATTCAGTTAAAACAGAATATTAGAAAGTAATCAAGAAATACTCGGCAAATGAATATATCAATTGAAAAGGGTTAAAGGGATGGTGGATCGAAAAGCAGAAATGTGAAGGCCCACCATAACTGTGAATTGTAAAGTTGGCTGACAAATAAATATCAAATAAATATATCATTTTCTTAATTAATAACAGTGTATATTTCCAATAAATGATTTCTTAGCATCACCACAGATACACTGGATTGTACTTGTCACTATCTCTGTCACTAGAGAGTTCTTAAAATTTATATTTTCCCCGCCATTCATAAAATATTTTGATGTGATACCTCTTGCACAAAAGGGGAGATCTATAACTGAAACTTGATTAATATATTTCAGTGTTATTTGTATTTATCCTGGTAATAATGAACAGTTTGACCCGTAGACATTTTGTTTTTCAGCATTAACTTCCCATGATTGTATGAGAAGATTCGAACAGAACGGTAGTTACGTAGACCTTCGGCTCCCCCCCCCCCCACTACTACCAATAATGGATAGCACAATGTCAATACGGCGGTTGCTGTCGTCTGCGATACAACGAACTTTTCTGTTGATTTTAGAGTTCATTTTTTTCCTGGTTATTATATGCTTATTTAAGTTGTGTTAACTCTCGCTAAGTGGTTTTATATTTTATTTTATCAGTCTTAGTATTTATTTTATTGTTGTAAATATTTTTGTTTGATTACTATTACTATTATTATTATTATTATTATTATTATTATTATTACTATTATTTATATCATCAGCATTATTATTGAACTCTGTAAAATTTATGTAGACTACTGGACTGTACCCGAGCACGAGCATATGCTCATTTCGGATATCTATTCATATGTATTCATTTCAAATGTAAATTGTGAATAAATTTGAAATTTGAATTTGAAAAAGTGTTGCAACTTTAATCAATTTAGAGAAACTCATAACTAAAATGTTCAAAATGTTCTCCTCTTGCTTCCACACATGCATGCACTCGTCGGATCATGGACTCCTTGGCAACACATAGCCATCTAGGATACAATGGGTGCATCAGCAGACGTGTATCGATAACATCATTCGATTAATTATTATCGGTTACAAACTTAAGTTGCTGGATTGTACCTCGAAACACGTTGAGTGTAAACTTTCATTGTTATGAGTTTCTGAGTAATGGGCTTTAAATGGGAACCAACTATGTTTTGTATTGCAAATGTTGCGTTAGCTCTGTCTAATAACAACTGGTTACTTTACCGACTGTTTGAATGTCATCTCTAAGAGTAAACATAAGCAAAGTCTGACCAAGGATCGAACAGAGGGATGACAATTCTGGTTAGAGTTGTGCGTCAATTAAATCACAATCAAAATGTACTGTACATTTTAATACTATGGAAATGTTGCACATGGTGAAGTGAGACATAAAATTAGTGTATAATGAAAAAGAGAGAGCATCATCGAAATGATAGCCGTCCAAATTTTGGATTTAAAATACCGGATTCCTAATCAATTCAAATGAACAAAAAAGAAAATGTTAATTAATGTTAAAAATACATAATGAAATTTTAAAAAAGAATATTCTGCGACAAGATGTGGTAGCTATCAAAACGATAAAAAATTATTGAAAATAAATTAATAATATACATTGAATAATATAAAGGTGAATAGAGATGGTGATTGATGATGTTCAATGAAGATTTGAAATGGTTGATGCAATTGTCTGAAGTGTCTTATCAGGAACCTTTAATTTTCTGAGGATCTCCAATGTAAATTTGGGAATTGTTCCTCGTGCATCAAACATAAGTCCAATGACATTCCAATCTTGAATATTATATTTATTACTGAGATCATCACAGCATGGAAGGTAAATAGCGCGTTTCTCTTCATGTACCTGCTTTGGGTGATCTTCATTAATTTCGAACTTTACAGTGGGGTCAAGAATGAGACCAGTTTTTTTTTATCACGGTCAATTATTATGATGTCAGCACGCCGTGTAGATCCTTCTGTAGAAAGACATTGAACTTCCTCATATACTTCGTATTCACCATGTTCCCTTAATCTGTTAGCAATTATTATTCTCAAAAAACAAAACACAAAATCTCCGATGTGCAATCAGATTTCTCGCCGATCACTTGTCACTCAATTTTCCAGTACAGAACTGAAGAAATAAGCTTGGAGCATTCCAAAATCCTAACTCGGCTGATATCCCGCGAAAACAAATTAGTGAAGAAATAAGGCTTGTATGGGGTAGTGTACAGCACTATGGGTGTTAGATCTTCAATTACGTAACCATTATTAACTAGACATAAGGAAGTGTGCGTCAGACATTGTTTATGTTTATTCTTACCGGTGATATTCAAACAGTATGTAACGTAGTAAGTTCTTATTGGACAGACCTAACGCAACATTTGCAATAAAAGATATAGTTAGTTCCCATTAGAAACAGAAAGTTGACTATAATATCTTGAAAATTATTTCATGTACAAAAAAATACATTACGTATATCAGATGTCCCCTTCGATGTAATTTAACTTGTAACTGTCGGTTTATGTATATCTGAAATATTTCACACGCTATCAGAGGTGAAATTGTTATGTGTGCCACTCTGTATATAAGTTATACAGGGTGTTTCCGGGTTAGTGTTACAAACTTTAAGGGATGATGGGTAAGGGCACATGTATCAATTTGAGATAAGGAAACCTGGTCCGGAAATGACTGAGTCGAAAGTTATAAGCAAAAATAGTTGTGTGGAAATGAAATTGTAATTTGGCACCACGTGCCCTCCTTCCCTTAACCTTTGGAAATGTCGTGGAAAGATGGTATGGCTGGATGTCTCCTACGTGGGTACTTGCCACGATACAATCTGTGAGCTTGTCTACTGTTCCCATTGGCTCATCCGTATTCGAAAATCATGTCTGCATATTCCGCTCTCGTGTACTCCTCCATGTCACTAGGACTGATCGACTGGACACTGCAACTTGTACACATACACTGCTGTCTACAGACGTGCATATCAGGACCGACCATGTCCGTTACACATTACTCTATCTGCATTGCTTTAGTGTAGTTTTCTGTCCCCATCCCTCAGACAGCGCACTGAATGGAATACTGTAAGTAGACAACGTAAACAACGTCAGATGAATACAATATGTGTAAGATGTACAGATAAATACACATAAATAAGGTGTACAGAGGAATAAAATTATTTCATTTCCACACAACTATTTTTGCTTGTAATTTTCGACTCGGTCATTTCCGGATCAGGGTTCCTTATCTCAAATTGATACATGTGCTCTTCCTCATCATCCCTAAAAGTTTGTAACACTAGCCCGGAAACACCCTGTATAAATTGTATAAATTTTCAGCTCAATAAACATTTTCATTACTGTTTGTTTTGTATGTATGTATTTATTTACATTGCAATTGGGAAAGCACCCGGTGGCAGTGGTATACACAATGTAAACAATACACAATAAAATTACAATACACAATACAATTATGCAATACACAATACAATTATATGCACAATATAATAAGAATACACAATACATTTTAACACAATAATTACAATTAATAATAAAACATAAAATAACCTAATTTTAAAATACAACCTACATATGTATAGGCCCTACATAAGTTTCAATAGTCTTTCACTTTACTCTTATCTTACTCACTATAGTGACACTATGACGCATTTCACTGACACTCTATAACAGATTTCAGTGACACTATAGGACACATTTCATTGACGCTATAAATTATCACTGATCGGAACTATTCACTGCACTGTAAAGCCATAACTTCACTGACTCACCTCGCTTCACTGATACAACAGTTCAAATAAGACAAATAATTACACCCTTATGCATACTTATAAACAGAACTACATTTAAGCTAAACATTTCTAGTCTAAGGCCCTCTTACACGCTATTTTTAAATAATTTACAATTCAAACCAAGGAAGTAACTCATCAGGCTAAATAAAATACATGTCACCTTAAAAAATTAAATGTTAAATGTCACCTCAATTTTAATTTGCACTTTATACACAACTTTTTAAGTTATTCTTGAATCTCCTTAAGGAAGGACATCCCTCAAAGACCGCTGTAGGTAGGTCATCCCAATCATTTATAGTTCTATTTAAAAATGAGAATTTACCTACATCCGTTTTCTACGTTGGCTTTTCTAACCGAGCCGTTATGTCTACCCATGCTTTCTGACCTAGATGTGCTCTATACAATGGTGTTATGCTAATTTTCCTACGTCTGTTTTCCAAAGTTTTCCATCTAAGTTCTTTTATCGTATCGTTTCCATCTTCTCTTTTACCTTTAACAAATTTAGCTGCCCTACACTGGATTCTTTCTAAGGAATTTACCTGATATATTCTATAGGGATCCCAAAATGTAGTTCCGTATTCCATTAACGGTCGCACTAACGTTAGATATGTTATTTCTCTCGATTTGAGGCTAGCTTTTTTCAAGATTCTCATAATGAAGTGAAGTGCCCTCCATGCTTTACCCGTAACATTATCAACATGCTCTCCCCAAGAAAGTTTGGAGTTTAAATACACTCTTAGGTATTTACAACATTGTTCTTGCGGAATTACAACACCACTGAATTCGTAATTAAGACCAGTTTCCTCTCGGGTTTTACAAAATGTTATAGATTTACTTTTAGAATCATTTATTTTCATCCTATGCATTAACGCCCAGTTATAAATTTTATTCAAGTCTGTTTGAATATCATCCACATCTGAATTATTTCTAATATTTCTATGGATAATGCAGTCGTCTGCAAATAGCCTCACATTTAATGTAATATTCTGGCATAAGTCATTTACGTATATTATAAAGAATAATGACCCCAGAACGCTGCCCTGTGGCACCCCTGAACTTACACTTCCAATTTCCGATATTTCATTACCTACTCTAACTCTCTGGGTCCTACCTTTTAAGAATTCTTAGATCCATAGCACCATTCTTTTATCTATTCCTAGCCTACTTAACTTATCTATTAATATGCCATGTGGCACCAAATCAAATGCTTTCGAAAAATCAATCACAACTGCATCGATTCTTCCGCCTCTATCTACCTCTTCAGATCCTGAACCAGCGACGTAATTTGACTATCACATGAGAAGCCTTCCCTAAAACCATGCTGGCGGTTGTAAAACCAGTCTTTCGCATTTAGAACACGACGAATATAATCCGATATCAAATGCTCCATGACTTTACATACGACGGATGTAAGACTAATCGGTCTGTAGTTTCCGACATCTAATTTATTTCCACCTTTATGTACGGGTACCACTATAGCTGATTTCCAGTCACATGGAATAGCTTAAGTCACATGGAACACATTTTGTTGCATACTATACTTAAACATCACTAAATTATATAGGTACTTTTTTGTACATAAATAATCCTAAAATCAAAATGAGATGGTTTCGAGATTCAGTAACAGTTTTATTATTCGGAAGCGAGTTCAAATCCCTAAAACAGGAAAGGAGAGAGATTGTGTTTTTGTTTAAATCTGACTTTGCAGTTCCTACACAGATAGGCTATTTCATAGACTCCAAGAGTAGGTAAAGCAAGGGGAAGGGAAGAATAAAATGAAATAGAGCAGCGAGACAAGCCGCGGTGGTGGCAGTCGCGGGATGGATTGGTTTCCGCCTTCGGGTCTTCGGCTCCCGCCCCCGGACGCGCGGCTCGAAGATGCAGGAGCGAGGCTCAGCACCGGACATTGGAAATCGATTTATACTTAAATGTTAATTTTCCGTGTCAAAACTGAAAACACGAGGAGGTTAGAGTCATCCTTCAAAAGCCTCCGCAAAATGTATCGTTGAGTTACTCGCTTCTGCCTTTACCAACTCTTTTTATCTGGCTTTATCTATAGTCTGGAAAAAAGATCGTATTTCGCTGAAAAGACCTGATAAGGTTTCCCACCTTCGTTGTTATACATTTATGCAGTACGAATAGTTGAACTGGTCCACATCTGTGGAGTAACGGTCAGCGCGTCTTGCCGCGAAACCAGGTGGCCCGGGTTCGAGTCCCGGTCGGGGCAAGTTACCTGGTTGAGGTTTTTTCCGGGGTTTTCCCTCAACCCAATACGAGCAAATGCTGGGTAACTTTCGGTGCTGGACCCCGGACTCATTTCACCGGCATTATCACCTTCATTTCATTCATCAACCTAGATGGTGATACAGCGTCGTAAAATAACCCAATAAAAAAATAGTTGAACTGAATATTTTTAAAAGGGCATCAGTCAACAGATACATTTTATTGGGGAATTGAGAAAGCATTTTAAAACGCAAATAATAAAATTGGGTTTGGATAAAATAAAAACACCGTAATACAATTACTACGGTGTCGGGTGGAGTTCCCGGGTAGCTCAGTGGTAGAGCGCTGGTACGTTCAACCAGAGGTCCCGGGTTCGATACCCGGCCCCGGAACAATTCTTCCCTTGAAATTATTCAAATCTGCTTTACAGGGAGCTTCACCTGAAAGTCTAGATTTGCATAATATATACGTCACTGTGTACGTTAACAGAAAACCACAATTCCAAGTCACACAGAGATTGTGTGCACTCGTTGTGGGTCTCTGGCGTTTCGTCAGCCCACGCGAGTTGTGTGGATATAAAGGGAAAAGTTGAGACGGTGTCGGGTGGAGTTCCCGGGTAGCTCAGTGGTAGAGCGCTGGTACGTTCAACCAGAGGTGCCGGGTTCGATACCGGCCACGGAACAATTTTTTCCTTGAAATTATTCAATTACTACTGAACTTTATTTGTTGAATTTAAAAGTCACATTGAGTTCAGATAAGTTTGTGAGATAATATCATCTGAAAACCTCCACTGTACGCCTTTCGTGAGTATTAACTTTTAAAGCCCTTTTCAGGCTTTAATCACGTAATTTCTCCTCAAAATTTTAAAGACTTTTTTGATTAATTTTTCAGATATTATGCCTCTCACCACGGCGAACAGACCGAGTTTTTTCTTTTACATCCACTTCACTACAGTCTTCCAATATATTGAACTTTGTAAAGAACAAGCCTTAGCCTTCAGTTTTACATAATAATAATTTTAAACGTTTTTAATTTTACAACTCAGGCACACTTTTAATATATTGTATAAATTAAATTATAATTATATCCACTGGAAGGTTTTCTATCTGAATGTTAATTTAATACCATGTACGCCATTTAACCACTTTAAGGAAAAGTATGCAGGGTTAAATTTTTTTATTAATGTTTTATAGATGTGTTTAAATAATATTTTTCACCATTGTTTGTTTGTTAGTAAACTATCACCTGAAGATGACTTGAAAGTAAGTTGAAAATATTCGTGACGTATATTAATATTGTATCCTGATGTAACAGAATTCATTTCTGCTATCTTAACATGATAAGTGCTTGACTAAAAATAAAAACTGATTTATATGATTTTGTGCGAGATCGTGCGTATTTGCTTGTTTTCCGCACAGAACCAATACGCGGTAAGTGTGAAATACCACATTCAGTATTCCCAACCTAACACACATAACAATTTCCCTCTTCTTACCGCTTAAGCGCGACATTCATTTTACTGCTTTAGGCTTTTAACATATTATTTTTGGAGACGTTTAACATAGTAATAATTAGAAATTGGAAACTTACCACTGCAATTTCACCTAAATTGCACTGTTAATTATTGTTTTTAAATATTTGCAAAAATTAAGTAAAGTCTACTACTCCACGAAACTTATTGCATTCCTGATACAAGTAACATTAAGGAAGCCGTGAAAAAATCAACAAGATCAGATGCCGATGTTATTACTGCAATATGTTATATAAATAATATTGTTAAAATATTAAAATGAAAAATAAATCATTACATAACCTTACCGTTTGTTTTAAGTTCGCATTTATAGACTGGGGGAAAAAAAGACAGACGTATATCACGGCCTGCTGGAGTATAGTAAACACAGAAAACATTTTATAGCAACAATGTTTAAGAAAGATATTTTGGTTTTCCGAAGTTGCCGTCGTTAAACAGAAACCAACATGGAGATTTCATTGCAACTAATTAGAAATTCGTCTTTCAGGTATGTAATAAACGATGTTCGCACAAAATAATGTACGATACACGAGAGGTATGTTTGTTTTCATGTTCTCGGAAATTAAAAAAGCTCAACTATGTTTCGATTTTTCAATCTTTTCCTCGACCATGAAAACGTCAACATACCGCTCTTGTACGTATATTACTATTATTTGTTGAAACTTTATGCATACAACACTAAAAGATGGGAGATTCCGAGAGCTCAACATGACCCCCATTACACACCCTGCACAACCCATAACGGTGATGCAATTCAGCCCATGTCCGTTGTAACATAAGACGGGTGATTTGTTGAAAAGCGTCAGTAATTTTTACTCTCTGATCATCAATGTTCCTTGATTTCTGTGAATAGACAATGTAATCCCACCGAAGAAGTCAGGAGGGGTTAGATCTGGGGAGTTTGGGGACCATGCCAAAAGATAGCTGCTTCTCATACTGGGTTTCGCCTGCGACCTCCAGCATGTTTTCTTTAACACAGAACCTGTTTCTACAAATGTTCGATACCACAAGTTTATGGAATAGTATTTAGGTACATTGCGCACACCATACTCACGTCGAAATTCCCTTTAAACTCTTTCAACACTCTCAAATTTAACATACCAAAGAACACATTGTGCCCGCTGTTGATTTGTAGTAGCCATTTTAATCATCTACGATTTTCATTTGTCATTTCAGATTATGCACTATTGATTGTCATATATGGAAACTCCCATCTTTTAATCATAATATAACCGGCAAGAAATTTTTCCTACTATCATAATAGCCTTATAATAATAAATTAATATTATCCATACCCAAACAGATCAGACTGTATGTTGATGTTGCCAAGTTATATGATTCAATTTTGATTCTCAGATGGGAATTTGTAATGTTCTTTTTTATTTCTGATCATTCTAATTAACAGTTAAATGTTGGAGATGAATGCACTTTAAAAATAACTGAACTTCAGTTACCAAAATCAGACATACTTGCTTATATTTTCCAATAATTTGAGCTTCCGAACTAACATAATATAAACGGCACGTATTATAAATGATCCACTTCCAAATTTTGCAACAAAGATGCAGCAATCTACAAAAAATAATTATTATTTATACCACTTAGGAGTATACTTATAATAACCACCTTCATGTATCAAAATAAAAATTTACAAGCAAACATTCTCATGGGAACAGATGATTTTGTTTTCTTCAACCAAGTTAATGATGTCAAAATAAGTGCTTACACAAATTTTGACCACTCAAGCGCAATTACGCCGGCAGTAAAAAAAATAAGTTTCCCTGAGGCCGTTTACAGAAAGAAAACACAATTTAATGAAAGATTTATTGGAACAGATACAGCAATTAAGCTGTTTTTCAACATAATCCCCATCGGAATTGAGACATTTGTCATACCGTGGTATCAACTCTTGTGTCCCTGTCGTAGAAGTCCGACGCCTGAGATCGCAACCAGTGTGTGAAAACCGTCTGCACCTTTCTGTTGATCTCACGGTATGACAAATGTCTCAATTCCGGTGGGGAATATGTTGCAAAAATAGTTCAACAGTTACTGTGTTTATTTTTCGTATGTTCAAAACAAAATAAAAAGCGAAACATCTCTTGACAGATCACACTCAAAGGAAGAAAGTAAATTTATTTAAAATTTTTAAATAAGAAAACAAAAAAGATACGTGATTTTGAATGTGCTCTTGGGGTCTCATACGACCCCATGTAGTAGGAGGGTTAATAAAATTAATACAGATAGCGATATAAATAAATACTGATAAATCGAAAATATAAATACATGAAAATAATGATATGTATGTAAGAAAAAACATACAGAGTGGGCCAAAAGTCACGCACCATAGGGATTTGGCTTATTTTTCGTTTCAGATAATCCAAAATTTACGTTACTGGTCTGACAGTAATTCAAATTACTTTACTAGCAACAAACAAGGAGCTGCTCGTGTAATGGTTTGGTGTGGTCTGTGGAAACACCGTATCATCGGCCCATACATTTTTCACAGAAATGTGGACAGTGATACTTACCTGACAATGTTGGGAGATTCTTTATTGACCGATTTGGATATCATTGGTTCACACCCTGATTAGTTCATGCAGGATGGTGCACACATTATGCCATTCAAGTACGGACTTGGCTGACGACAACTTTCCACAGTGGATTGGCCGTAGAGGACAAGTGGAATGGGCTCCTCGATCCCCGGATTTAAATTCAATGGATTTTGCTGTGTGAGGCTAACTGAAGGCAAAAGTCTACGCGGTAAAGATCAAAGATAAAGACATTCTGCGAGAGCGAATTGTAACAGAGTGCCGTGCTGTGACACCAAACTTGGTGACCAATGTTCTACGGAACATGGCTGACATTTTACAGACATTTTTGACATGAACGATTCTCTTATTGATTACGTAATAGAATAACCCCTATGGTGCGTGACTTTTGGCCCATCCTGTAGAATATAATAATGTTTAATAAATTAGAGAATGGAATGAGTAGTGCTCGTGTACGGTCGCAATTCAGAAATGTTAGTAGATAATACATCGTCATCAAATAACCGGAAATAAAAGCATGAAACAGTTTGGCAATAA